>NC_088224.1:73076309-73376309 GCF_036934945.1 Oncorhynchus masou masou | reverse complement strand
AATATGGATATATTATGATCTGGGACAGAGTAGGAGGCAATTCACTCTGGGCACGCTATTCATCCAAAAGTGAAAAAAAAGTTTTAAACAGTCCCAAATCACATTACACAATTTTACAAACGGTATCATCCTCACTCATTCGTCTTATACAACAATTCGATGTCAACCTCATATCTGAGGCTATTATATAAACAGCGTTATGGTAATATGGCCGCACCGTCTCCCATGAGTTTCACCAAAACGTAGCAAACGGACCAGTTCGGTGAAGAAACCAGCTACGATCTTCTATACCTTCTCCGGAACATAAATGTTGTTCGGGCCTCAAGTTCTGTGAGATGAAAGAAATGCCTTTGTTCTCTATGAAATGTCACTCTGTCTATACTGTGTGGCCATGAGGCAGGGGCTTCACTGGGAATTTACGACCTCTCTGACCACAGCAGCCTGGTTGTAGGAGCAGAGAGAGGGTGATGGTGCTCGCTGTACCCAAAGAGGGCAACGTCATGACACAGTGGTCAGGTATTCTGCCACTGTGTACGCTCTGTTTAGGGCCAAATAGCATTCTAGTTTGCTTTTTATTTTTTTTAATTATTATTCTTTCCAATGTGTTAAGTAATTAGCTTTTTGTTTTCTCGTGATTTTGGTTGAGTCTAATTGTGTTGATGTCCTGGGGCTCTGTGGGGTGTGTTTGTGAACAGCGCCCCAGGACCAGCTTGCTTAGGGGATTCTTCTCCAGGTTAATTTCTCTATCGGTGACTGCTTTGTTATGGAAGGTTTGGGATTGCTTCCTTTTAGGTGGTTGTAGCGGGTATCGGCCTAATTCTGCTCTGTATTCATTATTTGGTGTTCTACGTTGTACACTGAGGTTATTTTTGCAGAATTCTGCATGCAGAGTCCCAATTTGGTGTTTGTCCCATTTTGTGAATTCTTGGTTGGTGAGCGAATCCCAGACCTCACAACCATAAAGGGCAATGGGCTCTAACTGATTCAAGTGCTTTTTTTGTCAGATCCTAATTGGTATGTTGAATTTTATGTTCCTTTTGATGGCATAGAATGCCCTTCTTGCCTTGTTTCTCAGATCATTCACAGCTTCGTGGAAGGTACCTGTGGCGCTGATGTTTAGGCCAAGGTATGTATAGTTTTTTTGTGTGTTCTAGGGCAACGGTGTCTAGATGGAATTTGTATTTGTGGTCCTGGCGGCTGGACCTTTTTTGGAACACCATTATTTTGGTCTTACTGAGATTTACTGTCGGTGCCCAGGTCTGGCAGAATATCTAGGTACTGCTGTAGGCCCTCCTTGGTTGGTGACAGAAGAACCAGAACATCAGCAAACAAGACATTTGACTTCAGATTCTAGTAGGGTGAGGCCGGGTGCTGCAGACTTTTCTAGTGCCCGCGCCAATTCGTTAATATATGTTGAATATATTTGATTTCTTTATCTTTTATAGTTTCATTTTTTTTTAAATTGAATTACAATTTTGGGAAAGAGTTTCTCTTAGGTCTGAGTATTTGTCACAGTATAATAGGAAATGCAGCTCTGTCTCTACCTCTCCCCTGGAGCAGAGTGAGCACAGCCTCTCTGGGCAAACAGGTTAGTCTGTGACGACCGGTCTCTATAGCCAGACTGCTCAATGAGTCTGTACCTCGTCAGTGTTTTCCTCACTTTTCTGTCAGATATTCTGCCACCATGTACTGTCTGTTTAGAGCCAAATAGCATTGAAGTTTACTTTACTTTTATTTATTTTTTGTTTTTCCAATAGGTGATATATTTTTGTTTTGTGATGATTTGGTTGGGCCAGATTTTCTGAGTGCTGTCCTGAGGCTCTATGGGGTTGGTTTGGGTTAGTGAACTGAGCCTCAGAACCAGCTGCCTGAGGGGACTCGCCTCTTGACATTGTAGAGCTGTGTGATGGAATGTTTTGGGGTCACTTTTTTTTTAGCTGGTTGTAAAATTTGATGCCTCATTCGAAAAGAAAAAAAGGGGTATTGGCCCAATTCTATTGGCCCGTTATTTGGAGTTTTTCTTTGTACTTGCAATACAGTCTTGCAAAACTCTGCATGCAGTATTTCGATTGAATGTTTGTCCCATTTGGTAAATTTGTTGTTAGAGATTGTACCCCATACTTCTCTGCCATATAGAGCAATTGGTTCTATAACTGATTTGAAAATTGAGCCAGATTCTAATTGGAATTTAGATTTTGATGTTCCTTTTAATGGCATAGAATGCTCTTCTTGCTTTCTCTCAGCTCATTCACAGCCATGTGAAAGCTACCTGTGTTGCTGATATTTAGTCCTAGATGTGTGTTCTAATAGAACTGTGTCCAAGTAGATTTATATTTGTCATCCTGATTTCTGGACCTTTATTTGGAATATCATTACATATATATTTTTTAGGTTAACAGTCAGAGCCCAGGTCTGACAGAACCTGTGAAGATGATCGAGGTGCTGCTGTAACCCCTCTTTAGTGGGAGACAGCAGCACCAGGTCATCTGCGTACAGCAGGCACTTGATTTCAGTGTTGTGTAGGGTGATACCAGGTGCTGCCGATTCTTCTAATGTTTTTGCCAATTTATTAATGTAGAAGTTAAATAGTGTTGGACTTATTGGGCAGCCATTTGATTTAATAACATATGTTTTCCCTCTAATACCACTTTCTATAGTTTATAAAAAAATACCTTTGTGCCAAATTGAATCAAATGCTTTCTTGAAATCTACAAAGCAAGAGTAGATTTTGCATTTGTTTTCGGTTTACTTGTTTGTTAGTGTGAAGGGTGTAAATGTTGTCTGTATGATGATTTTTTAGAAATCCAATCTGGCTTTGCTCAGGATGTTGTTCGTCAAGGAAACGGTGTAGTCTACTATTTATAATACTGCAGAGAATTTTCCCCCATGTTGCTGTTAACGCAAATTCCTCTAATTATTTGGGTTAAATTTGTCTCAATTTTTATAGATTGGTGTGATCAATCCCTGGTTCCAAATATCGGGGGAAATACCTGCAGTGAGGATAATGTTGAAGGGTTTGAGTATTTTGAATTTGAATTTGAATTTGGGGGGGGGGGGGGGGGGGGCAGGGGACCCAAAAGCAGAGGCAGAGGCAGAGGACCCAAAAGCAGAGGACTTCAATCCTTGTAAATTCCAACAATCAATGTAAAAAGATCTC
The DNA here is from genome assembly GCF_036934945.1 of Oncorhynchus masou masou. NCBI lineage: Eukaryota > Metazoa > Chordata > Actinopteri > Salmoniformes > Salmonidae > Oncorhynchus > Oncorhynchus masou. The sequence goes on along the minus strand of NC_088224.1, from coordinate 73,373,152 downwards.
ATAACTTTTTTTTTCCTTCAAAATGAGACCCTCTCAATCCAACAAGAACTATTAAATTACGATTTTTAAATTAACGTAAACTCTTATTATTCAAATGTGATTTATCATTTTAAGATAACATTTGTGTCATGCCACTTGGGTGGATGTAGTGTGAGGATGGTGGAGTTCTTGTGCTCACCATGACCCTCGGCCTATCACATGTGAGAATAGTAGACTCAGCATTTGTTTAATGTCACTAATTTCGCTGGTGGGGGCTGGACCAGTTGCTCCTCTCACAGCCTGTGCGTAGCTCTGCCTGCTGGGCTGTGGCTCCTCCAAGTGTGGGTCTGTGGTGGGGGGCTGGGGGGTGGGAAGCCTCGTCTGGGTGGCTCTGAAGCTGGGGTTGTCTGTGCTGTGGTGGGCATTGAGATTTGGTGCTGTGACCGTGGCTGGGGGGTCCAGGGTGCTGGTCCGGGGTGTTGTCTCTGTGATCTCGGAGGGGTGGAGATTACTCCGCTGTTCCTGGGTGGAGAGGTCGGACTGCGGTTTAAAGCAACGTCCTTGAGTCTTGGCAAGGATGGGGACTGTCTCCCTGTACAGGTGAACATAGTCATAGAGACAGTCCAGATTGAGGGTGGGATGGTGGGCCAGGTGTGCATTGGGTCGCAGGCCACAGTCTCGGGAGAGGCTGGCCTTTATTCTTTGGATTGTGGTAGGGTGGAAGTCCTTCCTCTGTAGAAGGGTTGACACCACAATTCTTGAGTTGGGGAAGATTGCGGAGGCCTTCTCAATCACTCCCCATAGTGAAGTCGCCACCCTCTCCTGCTGAGCACGCAGGTCGTTGCTTCCGCTGTGTATGATGGTGGCTTGGCGACCCAAGATGGGCCTTATCAAGCAGCTCCATGGCACTCTGCATTGTTGGGCACCACACCTTTCTCATTGTGTCTAGGGAAAAGTTTCTTCTCCTGAACAAACTTCCCATTTGAGTCCCTCAACAGGACGATGTCAGCCAGTGTTTCTTCTGGACTGGAGGGGGAAGAGGGGGGGCTGGTGGGTGTTGGAGCTGGGGTGTGGCTGGCCTGTGCCGCTGTCAGTGGGAGGCTGTTCTGTTGGCTGGGGAGGAGGGGTGCAGCAGGCAGGGCTGGGAGGCCTGGCTGGTTGAGCTAGGCTTCTCTGCTGTGTGAGGGCAGGTCATAGTGGTGATCTAGCTGCTTCTGCAGTCTGTCCTGTGTTCTCTTTCTCTCCTGCAGCTCTTCTCTTAGTGTGGTCAGATCGTTATTACTGTTCTGCCGGTCTTTTTGGAGCTCTCTCACCTCTTTTGTTAGATCAGCCAGCTCTCTTGAGATCAGAGCTCTCTCTTGCTGAACCTCATTCAACTGTGTTGCAAGGCTGCTGTCCCGCTCTGTCCACACCTTGGTTAGGAGCTCCTCTAAGGTGTGGTTGTCTGGTTGCTGTTTTCTCATGCTCTCCCTGAGCAGGACCACCTCCCCCTCCAGTTTGGTGACCTCATGGCAGCCATGGTGGTGAGGGCCTGAGCCTGCTCTGCACTGAGGGGGTTGCTCTCCTCCTGGGGCGTGTCCTCCACTATGGTGGGAAGAAGTCTGTTTCAAACCGCCTAAGATTACCTTGCACCATGACAGTCCCAGTCTTGTAGAGATTGATTGTTATCATGGTGCTGTTAGGGTTGTCTGTCTCTTTTGATTTTCAGCTTCCACCCATTAGATTCCCTCTTTCTTTATGGATGGGTAGTGAGAGCACACTGCTGAGCACCATGCCCGGTCAGTGACGAAGATGAGATTACTCACATCACCGTTTTTGTAGAGATCTGCGAAAAATAGTTTCTGGCCTCCCATTTAGAAGTTTCTGTTTAAAATCTATTGTAATTTTTGGCCTCTGGAGGACAGAGAATCGATTCAGCGCTGAGGGTGAGTGGGGACATGGTGTCTGTGGCCTCTGCTACGGCTTTGTCCTGCGCCCCGTTGCCATAGCAACCGATTTGTTTGTCTGCTGCTGTTGCAAGCTAGCTCTAAATTTAGTTCAAAAACCAGAAAAAAGTGACATCTTTACACACAAAAACAAGATATGTTTAAAGTTAGTCCGTGCTCCTTTTTGGTTTACTCACTCAGTTTGGTTGTTTTGATGTAGTTGTATTAACTCCCCTTGCTACGTTTGTTCTAGCTCATTTCTTCTGGCTAGCTTGTTAGTCTGCTGACTAGGTCTTTATTGTGTAGCTAGCTAGCTAGAGTCAACTTCTAAACTTGAGGTGTGAACAGTGTGTGTTCTCAGTGTGAACCAAGATGGCATAGCAGTTCAGTCGTCGGAATACCTAGGATAGGATAAAGTAATCCTTCTCACCCCCCCCCCTTAAATGATTTAGATGCACTATTGTAAAGTGGCTGTTCCACTGGATGTCATAAGGTGAATTCACCAATTTGTAAGTCGCTCTGGATAAGAGCGTCTGCCAAATGACTTAAATGTAATGTAAATGTCTTTTGTCCTCGTCTTGTCGTGTCCCGTGTGTGTGTGTGTATATATATATTTTTTCATACATTTTTTATTTTATTTTTTATTTTCCATAAACTCATCCTCAAAACACTCCTACAACCCGCCTCACCAATTTATATTTATAAAAAAGTATTATTTACCTCAAGTCTGTAATCATCCAAGAAGCTAGCCAGAAACTCCAAACTCCAAGGAGCTAGCCAGAAGCTAGCCAGGAGCTAGCCAGGAGCTGGCCAGGAGCTAATCCAGAAGCTAATCGGAAGCTAGTTGGAGTTTTTGTCGATTCCGGAGCGAGCATCGGTTGTTCCGGAGCTAGCCAGCTTAGGAGTTCCATCAATCGCTCCTGGGCTGCGGTCACCTGTACGGACCCGTTTTGCTGCCTGCGCGGAGCCCCGCCGGCGTTGTCTACCCGAGGGAGTTATCCGTCTGGTTCCTCCGTCGCGACGTTGCCTGGGCGCCCATCTGCAGCCTGCTAGCCATTAGCTGTCTTATCGGCTGCTATCTGAATAGATAATCGGACAATTTATTTATTTATTTTTATTGTTATTTTTTTTCTTCTTCTGGGCCTCTAGCTATATCTATTGTTTTTATTTTTGTTGTTTTTGTGTGATTTGGATTGGTCCCCTCTACCACACGGAACCCCACTAATCTACTGACGGAGCGCAAGAGGTGGCTAATAACAGACGTCCATCCTATGCTAGCTTGCAACCGATGGCCTGGCTGGCTGTCTGGATCGCTGTGCCCCCAAACAACCTCTCCACTCTGGACCCTTTTGATCACTTGACTAAGCATGCCTCTCCTTAATGTCAATATGCCTTGTCCATTGCTGTTCTGGTTAGTGTTTATTGGCTTATTTCACTGTAGAGCCTCTAGTCCTGCTCACCATACCTTATCCAACCTATTAGTTCCACCACCCACACATGCAATGACATCTCCTGGTTTCAATGATGTTTCTAGAGACAATATCTCTCTCTTCATCACTCAATACCTAGGTTTACCTCCACTGTATTAACATCCTACCATACCTTTTGTCTGTACATTATACCTTGATGCTATTTTATCGCCCGCAGAAACCTCCTTTTACTCTCTGTTCCAGACGTTCTAGACGACCAATTCTTATTGCTTTCAGCCGCACCTTATTCTACTCCTCCTCTGTTCCTCTGGCGATGTAGAGGTGAATCCAGGCCCTACAGTGCCTTGCTCCACTCCTATTCCCCAGGCGCTCTCTTTTGACGACTTCTGTAACCGTAATAGCCTTGGTTTCATGCATGTTAACATTAGAAGCCTCCTCCCTAAGTTTGTTCTATTCACTGCTTTAGCACACTCTGCCAACCTGGATGTTCTAGCTGTGTCTGAATCCTGGCTTAGGAAGACTACCAAAAATTCTGAAATTTTAATTACAAACTACAACCTTTTCAGACAAGATAGCACTGCCAAAGGGGGCGGTGTTGCAATCTACTGCAAAGATAGCCTGCAGAGTTCTGTCCTACTATCCAGGTCTGTACCCAAACAATTTGAACTTCTACTTTTAAAAATCCACCTCTTTAAAAACAAGTCTCTCACCGTTGCAGTCTGCTATAGACCACCCTCTGCCCCCAGTTATGCTCTGGACACCATATGTGAAATGATTGCCCCCCATCTATCTTCAGAGCTCGTGCTGCTAGGCGACCTAAACTGGAACATGCTTAACACCCCAGCCATCCTACAATCTAAACTTGATGCCCTCAATCTCACACAAATTATCAATGAACCTACCAGGTACCTCCCCAAAGCCTTAAACACGGGCACCCTCATAGATATCATCCTAACCAACTTGCCCTCTAAATACACCTCTGCTGTCTTCAACCAAGATCTCAGCGATCACTGCCTCATTGCCTGCATCCTTAATGGGTCAGCTGTCAAACGACCCCCACTCATCACTGTAAAACGCTCCCTGAAGCACTTCAGCGAGCAGGCCTTTCTAATCGACCTGGCCGGGGTATCCTGGAAGGATATTGATCTCATTCCGTCAGTAGAGGATGCCTGGATATTTTTTTTTTTAAATGCCTTCCTAACCATCTTAAATAAACATGCCCCATTCAAGAAATTTAGAACCAGGAACAGATATAGCCCTTGGTTCTCCCCAGACCTGACTGCCCTTAACCAACACAAAAACATCCTATGGCGTTCTGCATTAGCATCGAACAGCCCCCGTGATATGCAGCTGTTCAGGGAAGCTAGAAACCATTATACACAGCCAGTTAGAAAAGCCTAACTTTTTCAAGCAGAAATTTGCTTCCTGCAACACTAACTCAAAAAAGTTCTGGGACACTGTAAAGTCCATGGAGAATAAGAACACCTCCTCCCAGCTGCCCACTGCACTGAAGATAGTTAACACTGTCACCACTGATAAATCCACCATAATTGAGAATTTCAATAAGCATTTTTCTACGGCTGGCCATGCTTTCCACCTGGCTTCTCCTACCCCGGTCAACAGCACTGCACCCCCCACAGCAACTCGCCCAAGCCTTCCCCATTTCTCCTTCTCCCAAATCCGTTCAGCTGATGTTCTGAAAGAGCTGCAAAATCTGGACCCCTACAAATCAGCCGGGCTAGACAATCTGGACCCTTTCTTTCTAAAATTATCTGCCGAAATTGTTGCCACCCCTATTACTAGCCTGTTCAACCTCTCTTTCGTGTCGTCTGAGATCCCCAAAGATTGAGCAGCTGCGGTCATCCCCCTCTTCAAAGGGGGGGACACTCTTGACCTTAAACTGCTACAGACCTATATCTATCCTACCATGCCTTTCTAAGGTCTTCGAAAGCCAAGTCAACAAACAGATTACCGACCATTTCGAATCTCACCATACCTTCTCTGCTATGCAATCTGGTTTCAGAGCTGGTCATGGGTGCACCTCAGCCACACTCAAGGTCCTAAACAATATCTTAACCGCCATCGATAAGAAACATTACTGTGCAGCCGTGTTCATTGATCTGGCCAAGGCTTTCGACTCTGTCAATCACCACATCCTCATCGGCAGACTCGACAGCCTTGGTTTCTCAAATGATTGCCTCGTCTGGTTCACCAACTACTTCTCTGATAGAGTTCAGTGTGTCAAATCGGAGGGTCTGCTGTCCGGACCTCTGGCAGTCTCTATGGGGGTGCCACAGGGTTCAATTCTTGGACCGACTCTCTTCTCTGTATACATCAATGAGGTCGCTCTTGCTGCTGGTGAGTCTCTGCTCCACCTCTACGCAGACGACACCATTCTGTATACTTCTGGCCCTTCTTTGGACACTGTGTCAACAACCCTCCAGGCAAGCTTCAATGCCATACAACTCTCCTTCCGTGGCCTCCAATGGCTCTTAAATACAAGTAAAACTAAATGCAAGCTCTTCAACCGATCGCTACCCGCACCTACCCGCCTGTCCAACATCACTACTCTGGATGGCTCTGATTTAGAATACGTGGACAACTACAAATACTTAGGTGTCTGGTTAGACTGTAAACTCTCCTTCCAGACCCATATCAAATATCTCCAATCCAAAGTTAAATCTAGAATTGGCTTCCTATTTCGCAACAAAGCATCCTTCACTCATGCTGCCAAACATACCCTTGTAAAACTGACCATCCTACCAATCCTCGACTTTGGCGATGTCATTTACAAAATAGCCTCCAATACCCTACTCAACAAATTGGATGCAGTCTATCACAGTGCAATCCGTTTTGTCACCAAAGCCCCATATACTACCCACCATTGCGACCTGTACGCTCTCGTTGGCTGGCCCTCGCTTCATACTCGTCGCCAAACCCACTGGCTCCATGTCATCTACAAGACACTGATAGGTAAAGTCCCCCCTTATCTCAGCTCGCTGGTCACCATAGCATCTCCCACCTGTAGCACACGCTCCAGCAGGTATATCTCTCTAGTCACCCCCAAAACCAATTCTTTCTTTGGCCGCCTCTCCTTCCAGTTCTCTGCTGCCAATGACTGGAACGAACTACAAAAAGCACTGAAACTGGAAACACTTATCTCCCTCACTAGCTTTAAGCACCAACTGTCAGAGCAGCTCACAGATTACTGCACCTGTACATAGCCCACCTATAATTTAGCCCAAACAACTACCTCTTTCCCTACTGTATTTAATGTATTTATTTTGCTCCTTTGAACCCCATTTTTTTTATTTCTACTTTGCACATTCTTCCATTGCAAATCTACCATTCCAGTGTTTTACTTGCTATACTGTATTTACTTTGCCACCATGGCCTTTTTTTGCCTTTACCTCCCTTATCTCACCTCATTTGCTCACATCGTATATAGACTTGTTTATACTGTATTATTGACTGTATGTTTGTTTTGCTCCATGTGTAACTCTGTGTCGTTGTATGTGTCGAACTGCTTTGCTTTATCTTGGCCAGGTCGCAATTGTAAATGAGAACTTGTTCTCAACTTGCCTACCTGGTTAAATAAAGGTGAAATAAAATAAATAAAAAGGTGCAAAGTTACTTTTTTCTATTCTGAATGAATAGAGTTCATCACTTGTCTGGAATTGTTTTTTTTATTAGTGTTTAACTCATTCTAAAAACAAAAAAATATTAAATATATCAGGATCTCATGTTGAGCATGACTCTCTCCCTCTGGTGCTCAGTCTCGCTGTGTGTCGGGCTCTGTGTGTCTGGTGCGTGCTCTCTCGCTCGTGTGTGTGTGTGTGTGTGTCTCTCTATACATCGATCTGCCACGCTGTCTGATTACTGGACACGGCTTTCTGGTGGATGGACACTGGTTGCAGACAATTCCACTTTTTTCACAATGAGCAGAGTCTACGTATTGCCTTGGTGTTTCAGCTCACTTCCAGCTGCTCATTTATCACCCGGAAGGAGAAAGCTGTCATTTATGGTGCTGTTTAAAGCGCTTGGTTAATTTAATTGGCTCGTGCCACTGCTGTCCGATTGAGCCAGATGTTTTTTGATGCTAATATGTTGTTCCTCCTCCCTCAGGGTAACATCATGCGCAGGACTGAGATGAGAGAGCGACGGAGCATATGAAGATGTCCCTAAAGACTGCTAAAAGTAAGCTCCCCCGCTGCTTCCTTACAGTGGGTGGTTAGTAGACCTGTACATAAAATACTTTTATCACACATTGAACCCCTGTCTCTTCATTTGTGGCAGTTGTACATTAAATTTGTCTTCTTGGATTTTCTTTACTTTTCTTTTTATCAAAGGATTACAGTATTTGTACAACTCTAGCCCAGTACAGTTTAATTTCAATTCGCTCAAGATTTTGGTGGATGTAGTGTTGCACAATAACATCCTTGTGTTATAGCTCTCACATACTGTGCTTTGTCTTACACATTAATTCAGCCATTGTACATACTATAAGACACATTCCAAGCCTGTCATGTATAGTCCCGATGTTACTGGATGTGTTATGATCATCATACAGAAACACACAGCTTGGCTCTGCCTTGATCTGGCCTTCTCATTTTGTCTCCTTTGACAGAAAACACATTGGCCTTGCCCTCAGAGACGGATACTTGCTTTTGCAATTTACACCAGCTCATTTTGGTTTTGACTATAGCTGCTGTGCTGAAAATGAAAAGCCATTTCAAGGTTTCTCTGGCTCAGTTAATGGGAGGCCCAGAATGCAGATTCAGCTCGATGGAGACCGTGTTTAGTTTGGCACTACATGTTTGCCTTCATGTAAGCAGCCATTTGTATTTCTGTAAGAAACGTGTGGGAAGTATGTCTTTGAGTTGGAGGACTGCCCTCCCTCCCAATCCCCTATACATGTAGATACACTCCCCAGCCCAGATAGTGCCCTATCAGACGAGAGAATGGTTGTGGTCTGAGATGTTTCTCATGTGGAGGTAGAGGGGACTTTTGTTCGGCAGAGTTGTTTGATATGGGAACTAAGTTCTTGGTTCTGCTGTGTTTTTTTGTTTTCTTTTGTCTTTAAGGCTCAATTAATAGCACTCCTCCGTTCCACTCCAGTTAAGTTAGTAATACTGTACTGTAGGAAGTTAGAATCTGCTTGCAGTCCTGCCTGCCTGCAGATTGGATCTCATGCCATAATTATCAGCAATTTACAATGTCATGAACTAGGATTTGACCACAGGCTATACAAGAAAAGCATGAGGTTGGTTTCTAATCTATTCATGTGGTTCTCTCTCCAGCATGGTGCTTTAGACTGATCGTTATTGTTCTGTTCTTCGTCTCCTACTACTGCTCCCATGTCTTCCTGCAGAGGTAAGGCTGCTCGGCCCTCAGCCCTGGTCTACCGCCTAGAAGCTCCCTCTCTGTGGAGTGGCAGGTAGACCAATCACACAGATACTCATTTATGCTTTTACTGAAGGAAAGAGAAACCTTGAAATAAGGCCACTGCTGAGTCACATAACGTTGACAACCATTCCATTCGCCTAGCATCTAATCAACCCACAGCTGTAAGTGGGTAAATGGCGGTCAATTTAGGCCTTCAATAGATACCCACACTTGTCTTTTTTTTTATTTTTAACTAGTGTCACTGGACATGCTGAGTTAAAAGTAATACGTTTCTGTTCCAAATGTGGTGATTCATGTGCTTGTGTTTCAGCTATGGAGGCACCAGCAAGTCTCCTCCAACTCCGAGCAAGTCACTGTGTGGTGGCTGGCTAAAGCAGAAATGGGAGAGCCTCAATTTTAAGTGAGTAATGGAATGTCTATCTTTAAAACAAGGAGGGTGGGGGTGATGCCAATGCTTTTACTGGAATGCCAGGTGCCAGCTTCTCTGTCCATTTGGGGGCTGTTTTCACCCAGTCACCAGTAAAAATCAGATTTTTTTTTGCAAGTAAGAACAATTTTATTATGAAAGGAAATAATTTTCAGCCCAAAGATTAAAGTACATTTTCTGTAACAATCGTGTAAGTTGAAACTGTTGCTGGCTCATCATTGAAAACAGACCACTAAGAGCAAGTCAATTTTTAAAGGATCTTTCGATTCACACAATTATTTTTCAGGAGGACAATGGACAAATGTATTCCTCTGGCTTGCTGAATACCTTTTGTCAAGGATACTTGACTGGTCCCCCTTTTTTTTATCTTTTTTTTTAACTCTGCTATTATCAGTTTATTCAATTGGGTATTTTCTCATGGTCAATACTGTTTGCCAATGATTGTGATTCATGTGCGTGGCAGTGATGGTCAGGTCATTTTACACATGCAAATTACATTTACATTACATTTAAGTCATTTAGCAGACGCTCTTATCCAGAGCGACTTACAAATTGGTGAATTCACCTTCTGACATCCAGTGGAACAGCCACTTACAATAGTGCATCTAAATCATTTAAGGGGGGGTGAGAAGGATTACTTATCCTATCCTAGGTATTCCTTGAAGAGGTGGGGTTTCAGGTGTCTCCGGAAGGTGGTGATTGACTCTGCTGTCCTGGCGTCGTGAGGGAGTTTGTTCCACCATTGGGGGGCCAGAGCAGCGAACAGTTTTGACTGGGCTGAGCGGGAACTGTACTTCCTCAGTGGTAGGGAGGCGAGCAGGCCAGAGGTGGATGAACGCAGTGCCCTTGTTTGGGTGTAGGGCCTGATCAGAGCCTGGAGGTACTGCGGTGCCGTTCCCCTCACAGCTCCGTAGGCAAGCACCATGGTCTTGTAGCGGATGCGAGCTTCAACTGGAAGCCAGTGGGGTGACGTGAGAGAACTTGGGAAGGAACACCAGACGGGCTGCGGCGTTCTGGATGAGTTGTAGGGGTTTAATGGCACAGGCAGGGAGCCCAGCCAACAGCGAGTTGCAGTAATCCAGACGGGAGATGACAAGTGCCTGGATTAGGACCTGCGCCGCTTCCTGTGTGAGGCAGGGTCGTACTCTGCGGATGTTGTAGAGCATGAACCTACAGGAACGGGCCACCGCCATGATGTTGGTTGAGAACGACAGGGTGTTGTCCAGGATCACGCCAAGGTTCTTAGCGCTCTGGGAGGAGGACACAATGGAGTTGTCAACCGTGATGGCGAGATCATGGAACGGGCAGTCCTTCCCCGGGAGGAAGAGCAGCTCCGTCTTGCCGAGGTTCAGCTTGAGGTGGTGATCCGTCATCCACACTGATATGTCTGCCAGACATGCAGAGATGCGATTCGCCACATGGTCATCGGAAGGGGGAAAGGAGAAGATTAATTGTGTGTCGTCTGCATAGCAATGATAGGAGAGACCATGTGAGGTTATGACAGAGCCAAGTGACTTGGTGTATAGCGAGAATAGGAGAGGGCCTAGAACAGAGCCCTGGGGGACACCAGTGGTGAGAGCGCGTGGTGAGGAGACAGATTCTCGCCACGCCACCTGGTAGGAGCGACCTGTCAGGTAGGACGCAATCCAAGCGTGAGCCGCGCCGGAGATGCCCAACTCGGAGAGGGTGGAGAGGAGGATCTGATGGTTCACAGTATCGAAGGCAGCCGATAGGTCTAGAAGGATGAGAGCAGAGGAGAGAGAGTTAGCTTTAACAGTGCGGAGCGCCTCCGTGATACAGAGAAGAGCAGTCTCAGTTGAATGACTAGTCTTGAAACCTGACTGATTTGGATCAAGAAGGTCATTCTGAGAGAGATAGCGGGAGAGCTGGCCAAGTACGGCACGTTCAAGAATTTTGGAGAGAAAAGAAAGAAGGGATACTGGTCTGTAGTTGTTGACATCGGAGGGATCGAGTGTAGGTTTTTTCAGAAGGGGTGCAACTCTCGCTCTCTTGAAGACGGAAGGGACGTAGCCAGCGGTCAGGGATGAGTTGATGAGCGAGGTGAGGTAAGGGAGAAGGTCTCCGGAAATGGTCTGGAGAAGAGAGGAGGGGATAGGGTCAAGCGGGCAGGTTGTTGCGCGGCCGGCCGTCACAAGAAGCGAGATTTCATCTGGAGAGAGAGGGGAGAAAGAGGTCAGAGCACAGGGTAGGGCAGTGTGAGCAGAACCAGCGGTGTCGTTTGACTTAGCAAACGAGGATCGGATGTCGTCGACCTTCTTTTCAAAATGGTTGACGAAGTCATCTGCAGAGAGGGAGGAGGGGGAGGAGGAATCAGGAGGGAGGAGAAGGTGGCAAAGAGCTTCCTAGGGTTAGAGGCAGATGCTTGGAATTTAGAGTGGTAGAAAGTGGCTTTAGCAGCAGAGACAGAGGAGGAAAATGTAGAGAGGAGGGAGTGAAAGGATGCCAGGACCGCAGGGAGGCGAGTTTTCCTCCATTTCCGCTCGGCTGCCCGGAGCTCTGTTCTGTGAGCTCGCAATGAGTCGTCGAGCCACGGAGCGGGAGGGGAGGACCGAGCCGGCCTGGAGGATAGGGGACATAGAGAGTCAAAGGATGCAGAAAGGGAAGAGAGGAGGGTTGAGGAGGCAGAATCAGGAGATAGGTTGGAGAAGGTATGAGCAGAGGGAAGAGATGATAGGATGGAAGAGGAGAGAGTAGCGGGGGAGAGAGAGCGAAGGTTGGGACGGCGCGATACCATCCGAGGAGGGGCAGTGTGGGAAGTGTTGGATGAGAGCGAGAGGGAAAAGGATACAAGGTAGTGGTCGGAGACTTGGAGGGGAGTTGCAATGAGGTTAGTGGAAGAACAGCATCTAGTAAAGATGAGGTCGAGCGTATTGCCTGCCTTGTGAGTAGGGGGGGAAGGTGAGAGGGTGAGGTCAAAAGAGGAGAGGAGTGGAAAGAAGGAGGCAGAGAGGAATGAGTCAAAGGTAGACGTGGGGAGGTTAAAGTCGCCCAGGACTGTGAGAGGTGAGCCGTCCTCAGGAAAGGAGCTTATCAAGGCATCAAGCTCATTGGGCACCTGGAGGGCGATAAATGATAAGGATGTTAAGCTTGAAAGGGCTGGTAACTGTGACAGCATGGAATTCAAAGGAGGCGATAGACAGATGGGTAGGGGGAGAAAGAGAGAATGACCACTTGGGAGAGATGAGGATCCCGGTGCCACCACCCCGCTGACCAGAAGCTCTCGGGGTGTGCGAGAACACGTGGGCGGACGAAGAGAGAGCAGTAGGAGTAGCAGTGTTATCTGTGGTGATCCATGTTTCCGTCAGTGCCAAGAAGTCGAGGGACTGGAGGGAGGCATAGGCTGAGATGAACTCTGCCTTGTTGGCCGCAGATCGGCAGTTCCAGAGGCTACCGGAGACCTGGAACTCCACGTGGGTCGTGCGCGCTGGGACCAGCAGATTAGGGTGGCCGCGGCCACGCGGTGTGGAGCGTTTGTATGGTCTGTGCAGAGAGGAGAGAACAGGGATAGATAGACACATAGTTGACAGGCTACAGAAGAGGCTACGCTAATGCAAAGGAGATTGGAATGACAAGTGGACTACACGTCTCGAATGTTCAGAAAGTTAAGCTTACGTAGCAAGAATCTTATTGACTAAAAATGATTGAAATGATACAGTACTGCTGGAGTAGGCTAGCTGGCAGTGGCTGCGATGTTGACACTACACTAATCAAGTCGTTCCGTCGAGTGTAATAGTTTCTACAGTGCTGCTATTTGGCTAGCTAGCTAGCTAGCAGTGTTGATTGCGTTACGTTACGTTAAAAGAATGACAATAGCTGGCTAGCTAACCCAGAAAATCGCTCTAGACTACACAATTGTCTTAGATACAAAGACGGCTATGTAGCTAGCTAGCTACGATCAAACAAATCAAACCGTTGTACTGTAATAGTTTCTACAGTGCTGCTATTCGGGGGCTAGCTGGCTAGCTAGCAGTGATGATTGCGTTACGTTATGTTAAAAGAACGACAATAGCTGGCTAGCTAACCTAGAAAATCGCTCTAGACTACACAATTGTCTTAGATACAAAGACGGCTATGTAGCTAGAAAGCTACAATCAAACAAATCAAAACTGTTTTACTGTTATAGTTTCTACAGTGCTGCTAGTCGGGGGCTAGCTGGCTAGCTAGCAGTGTTGATTGCGTTACGTTACGTTAAAAGAACGACAATAGCTGGCTAGCTAACCTAGAAAATCGCTCTAGACTACACAATTGTCTTAGACGTTAACTAGTTGCTTAGCTAGCTGCTGGGCAGATAGCAGTGTAGACTACGTTAGGACGACGAAATACGATAATTACGCAATTATCTTTGATACAAAGACGGCTATGTAGCTAGCTAAGAAGAAATTGCTAAGATTAGACAAATCAAACCGTTGTACTATAATGAAATGTAATGAAAATGTAATGAAAGGTTATACTACCTGCGGACCGAAGTGTAGATGCCACCGCCCGCTCCAACCCGGAACCGGAAGACAATAACGAGCAAATCAGGCAATAACGAGGTCACTCCTAATTGGAAGCCCCCAAGATGTCCCCTAGTCTTTCACTGACAACTACAACTGGCACAGCATGGCAAGAAATGTCTCCACAACTAACAGTCAAAGACTGTTACTTACTCGTAAACAGCTAGCGTCTAAAACATAATCCTCCATGTTAAATTCCAACCAGAGAATTAACATGAGGAGACTAAGACAGACATGACTGTATTCACATACATTTAATTACTAGTGAGGGCATGATGTTCGTCTCACCCCGTTCCTTGGAGTTTCAGTACGGTATATCATTGTTTTGTTCTTCTTGGCAGTAAAAATATGTTAATTTTAATTTGAACCTTTATTTAACTAGGCAAGTCAGTTGAGGACAAATGTCTTATTTACAATGACGGCCAAACCCGGACGACGCTGGGGCAATTGTGCGCCGCTCTACGGGACTCCCAATCACGACCGGTTGTGATATAGCCTGGATTCGAACTAGGGTGTCTGTATTAAAGCCTCGAGCACTGAGACAATCGGGAGCCCAAAAGTAGCTTTTAGCAGAGGATGGTTTATGGAGGGTCATGCTTGCTGAATGACATTATGTAGACATTACGTGTTGAGGGGGAAAATGTATTGAAATCAGCTTTGCTTATAATGAGTACGATTTTGTCTGCCTAACATGCTGACCAAACCAGACGCATGCGGGCGCCATTGCGCGCATGATTTTGTAGCCCCACACAAGACACAATCAGGACACGCAAGTTGAAATATCTAAACAAACTCTGAATCTATTATATTAATTTGGGGAAAGGTTCGAAAAGCATTAAACATTTGTCTATTTAGCTAGATAGCTTGCTGTTGCTAGCTAATTTGTCAAAGGATATAAACATAGGGTTGTTATTTTACCTGAAATGCACAAGGTCCTCTACTCAGACAATTAATCCACAGATAAAACGGTAAATCAAATTCCTTTCTCGTCATCTCTCCTCCTTCAGGCTACTTCTTTACTACTTTGGACTTTATATGGCGGTTGGCAACCAACTTTACGGTACATTACTACAACCAACTAGAGTGTGGACATCAGTTCATCTTTCAATCACCCACATGGGTATATGCTCCTAAAACCAATGAGGAGATGGGAGAGGCCGGACTTGCATTGCGTTGAGCTTTACAAATAGAAATGGGTTCTATTTTAGCGCATGGCCACGCAGATGCTCGCTGAGGCGTGCGAGCAGTGTTGGTGCAATGTTTGAGTAACATGTACAATTGAAGTCAGAAGTTTACATACACATAGGTTGGAGTCATTAAAGCTTGTTTTTCAACCAGTTAACAGACTATAGTTTTGGCAAGTTGGTTAGGACATCTACTTTGTGCATGATACAAGTAATTTTTCCAACAATTGTTTACAGACAGATTATTTCACATATAATTCACTGTATCACAATTCCAGTGGGTCAGATGTTTGCATACACTAAGTTGACTGTGCCTTTATACAGCTTGCAAAATTCCAGAAGTAATGTCATGGCTTAAGAAGCTTCTGATAGGCTAATTTACATTATTTGAGTCAATTGGAGGTGTACCTGTGTATGTATTTCAAGGCCTACCTTCAAACTCAGTGCCTCTTTGCTTGACATCATGGGAAATCAAAACAAATCAGCCAAGAACTCAGAAAGGAAATTGTAGACCTCCACAAATCTGGTTCATACCTGGGAGAAATTTTCAAACGCCTGAAGATCGTACGTTCATCTGTACAAACAATAGTACTCAAGTATAAACACCATGGGACCACGCAGCCATCATACCGCTCAGGAAGGAGACTCGTTCTGTCTCCTAGAGATGAGCGTACTTTGGTGCAAAAGTGCAAATCAAGCACAGAACAACAGAAAAGCACCTTGTGAAGATGCTGGAGGAAACGGATACAAAAGTATTTATATCCACAGTACAACAAGTCTTATATTGACATAACCTGAATGGCTGCTCAGCAAGGAAGAAGCCACTGCTCCAAAACCGCCATAGAAAAGCCGGACTACAGTTTGCAACTGCACATGGGGACAAAGATTGTACTTTTTGGAGAAATGTCCTCTGGTCTGACGAAACCAAAATAGAACTGTTTGACCATAATTGCCATTGTTGTGTTTGGAGGAAAAAGCCGGAGGCTTACAAGCCGAAGAACACCGTCTCAACCGTGAAGCATGGGGGTGGCAGCATCATGTGGGGGTGCTTTGCTGCAGGAGGGAAGAAAAATTGTGGATATATTGAAGCAAAATCTCCAGACATCAGTCAGGAAGGTAAAGCTTGGTCATATGTTTCTTCCAAATGGACAATGACCCCAAGCATACTTCCAAAGTTGTTGCAAAATGGCTTAAGGACCAAGCCCTGACCTCAATCCCATAGAATATTTTTGGGCAGAACTGAAACAGTGTGTGCGAGCAAGGAAGCCTACAGACCTGACTCAGTTACTCCAGCTCTGTCAGGAGGAATGGGCCAAAATTCACCCGACTTATTGTGGGAAGCTTGTGGAAGACTACCCAAAATGTTTGACCAAATTTAAAAGCAATGCTACCAAATACTAATTGAGTGTATGTAAACTTCTGACCCACTGGGAATGTGATGAAAAATAAAATATTAAATAAATCATTCTCTCTATTATTCTGAAATTTCACATTCTTAAATAAAGTGGTGATCCTAACTGACCTAAGATGGAATTTTTTACTAGGATCAACTGTCAGAAATTGTGAAACTGAGTTAAATGTATTTGGCTAAGGTGGATGTCATCTTCCGACATCAACTGTATGTGTACCTTTTTTTTTTGCATTGCATGTGATGCAAGCGGTATGGTCAGCATGTAATAGACATGCGGGTTGATTACGTTGAACAATGAGAAGGAATTATGGCCATTAAGTTCATTTCAGTTTAACTCTTGAAACTCCCCATCCGGGATCGTGACTAAAGCCTCAGGCTCATTAGCATAACGCAACGTTAACGATTTCTGAAAATCGCAAATAAAATGAAAATAATGCGCCTGCTCTCAAGCTTAGCCTTTTCTTAACAACACTGTCATCTCAGATTTTCAAAATATGCTTTTGAACCATAGAAATTGACTAATTTGTGTAAGAGTATGCAAAGCTAGCATAGCATTTTGAGTAGCATTTAGCACGCAACATTTTCACAAAAACCAGATAACCAAATAAATAAAATCATTTACCTTTGAAGAGCTTCGGATGTTTTCAATGAGGAGACTCTCAGTTACATACCAAATGCGCAGTTTTTCCTGAAAGCGTCTGTGTGTAGGAGAAATCGCTCCGTTTTGTACATCACATTTGGCTACCGAAACGAACCGAAAACCGAATTAACTCCATAATATCGACCGAAACATGGCAAACGTTGTTTGGAATCAATCCTCAAGGTGTTTTTTCACATATCTCTTCATTGATATATCGTTCGTGGAAGCCTGCATTCTTCTCTGAATTCTGTGGAAAAATACTTGCAGCTGACTTTTGCGCACCAATTTCGGCGCAGGACACCGGGCGGACACCTGGTAAATGTGGTCTCTTATGGTCAATCTTCCAATGATATGCCTACAAATACGTCACAATGCTGCAGACACCTTGGGGAAACGACAGAAAGGGCAGACTTACTCCTCTCGCATTCACAGCCATATAAGGAGACAATGGAAAACAGAGCCTCAAAAATCCTGCTCATTTCCTGGATGCCGTCGCATCTTGAAGCTCACGTTCTAGGGCACGCACAGAAAATATCTTTGCAGTTCTGGAAACGTCAGAGTGTTTTCTTTCCAAAGCTACCAATTATATGCATAGTCGAGCATCTTTTTGTGACAAAATATCTTGTTTAAAACGGGAACGTTTTTCATCCAAAAATGAAATTGCGCCCCTAGAGTTTCAAGAGGTTAATGACAAACTAAACTGCCAGGTCAACAGTGTAGATCTCCATGCCATTGGCAGTGTGGAATATTTAGTAGGAACTGTACAGCATATCTTTGTATTTCTGTTTTTGTAATGTGAAATCTATTCTCCCCTGTTCCTAATACAGCATTAGCAGACAAACACAGCTCTTCTTCAAACTGGATGATTTCTTCTGGCGACATAATCAGTCCACTCTTCCATTACCCTACGGTATTAAAGGCAGTGGTATGTGCTCTCATTTCATTGTGTAATTGCTTTGTTTTCATTTTTCCCACAAAGCCTTTAATGGAACATGTTTAGGAAATTACATTTCATTCTAATTTTGCTTTTATTTCAAAAAGTAAAAATAAGGATGCCATTGTATTCTCTATCGCCCCCAATCTTTGATAAACACAGATATTAAACTTTTTTTCCAACAATGTTGTCGTCTCATGACTTACCAAATTGAGCCACACAGACCAAAGCGTTTATCCTCGGATAGCCTCTGACTATGGGCTGTATTATCTCTTGATGCAGAAAAAGCTTTTGATTGACCAAAATGGTCATATCTCTGGTCTGTTTTGGAACATATAGGAATTGGCTCCATTTTCATTAATATTATTGAAATACTATATGCCAATCCCTCAGCGATAGTTATAACAGACAATATCTGCTCTGTTCAGAATCACTAGAAGTAGCAGACAAGGTGATCCAATTTCACCTCTGCTATTCTTATTATACATGGAACCTCTTTCCCAGGCAATTTGTCAATCAAAGGAAATAACACATTTCTGTCAAATCTACTGATGTATTCAATCTGACCTCAGTCGGTGTAATTATATCCCAGTTGCTTTAACCAGCAGCATATTGTCAAAATGAATATATTGCCAAGGCTGAATTTCTGTAGTTTAATGCTTCCCGTTGGCTCCACCTTCTGGAAATTTAGATAAAAATCCATAGTCCTGCTTCAAAATGTAAACAATCCCAGATAAATGAATACATTTACAAAGAGGGAAAGAGGTTGGTACAAATAGTCCTCCTAACTTTAAATTGTATTTCCAAGCTCTAGCATTTTGCTCCACCTTGAATTTGTTTAGACATTATTATTGTACTGGCTGAGTAGAGAAAAATATGGTGTCTCCTATGGCCCTGATATAAATCTTCACTGATTTATATCACTTAAACAATGTAAACTACGCTTAGGTCATATTATTGCTCATACAATTTCTATTTGTTGCAAAATGTTTAAACAATGTGACTGGGATTCTAAATGTCATGCCCATACTCCAATATTTCACAATAATGCCCTGCAATCTGGAGGTGGCCTTTTTCATCCGCCCCAATGGTCCACATGTGGAATCCGTACCCTTGCTGTTATCATGGACACTAATGATTTGAGAACATTCCAAGATTTGAAAGATCACATTACAAGGTAACTCCTTTTTTCTAAATGTACAATTTAGGACATTATAGCTGCTCAATGTAGTCCCTTGGGAAGCCCAACTACCGAAACATCCAATGATGAGATTTATAAATAAATTATCCGTTCTTTCAGAAGCCCAGATCAGTATAATATAAATCAAATTCTGAGCTAGCCATTAAACTATGGTCCACAGATCTAATTGAATTTGAACCACCACTGGAACAGAATATAGAAAAATATGACTTTGGCATCCCGTAATCCAATGCATCAATTTATACATTTTTAAGTTTGTTCAAAGAATGTATTTAACACCAAGGAAATGTTTTATGATGAAATTGCCCCCAACTCCCAACTACTACCATTCCTTCATGTGATGTGGGAGTGCAATGCAGTTAAATGCTTCTGGGATGAAGTTACACAATTTATTTCCAAGTGCATGAATTTAAATATTCAATGCTTTGCATCTATGTTACGTGACAGTGATTGATCAAGAGATTCATGGAGCTGTCAGAGAAGATGACTGCTGGCAGGCAGCACTACTGTGAAAAAAAAAATGTTGGCTCTAAGATGGCAACCACCTCACTCTCTATAATATTAGAAGTTATTACTTTTATAATTTATTGACAGATAGGCTGAATGGTGCTAGTCAAGGAACAATTGAGTTTTATTTTATTTTTTATTTTACCTTTATTTAACCAGGCAAGTCAGTTAAGAACAAATTCTTATTTTCAATGACGGCCTAGGAACAGTGGGTTAACTGCCTGTTCAGGGGCAGAACGACAGATTTGTACCTTGTCAGCTCGGGGATTTGAACTTGCAACCTTTCGGTTACTCTGCCGCCCCAGAGTCTTTGACTCTGTTCTTTACAATCTCTGCTAAATCCCCACACATTCAAACCAATTTATATACTGTATTTATTTAGACTTTTGTTAATTTCTATGCTTTCAGGCCCATGGGGAAGGGTTGGTACAGGGGGAATCAGAGGATGGATAGGAGGGGGGGGGGGGGGAGAGACTGATAAGCAACTTCAGTTGCTGGGTGGGTGGGGAAAGGGTGGGAGGAATGCGGGAGGTTGGATGGGACTAGGGGGTCCTCTTTGTATGCATTTATTTGTATTGTTTTCTACATGTAAAAAGAAAATGGCAAAACCTAAATAAAAAGCAAAAAATATTAATGCTCTACACGCTATTAGCTTACTAAGAGTAATTTGATTGTGAGAAGCATTATGGAGTCAATGTCCACTAGGTTTATGCTCCCTTTCCAGAAAACGTGTGTGTGACATGCGTTGAGTTTACCACACATTTATCAGCATTTACAATCAGTCCAAGTGATCACACCTTGTTTAATCTCTTTTCCAGAGTTGCTGCTGCTGAAGGTTTTAGCCATTATTGCCAATTACAAAATGCCGGCCAGCATTGATAGGTAATGGGATGAGTGATTCTTAGCCATATTAGCAAGGTTGTTAACCTCTGGTGTGCCGTATGAACCACTTTATTTCTTACAATAATTGTTATGGTCACAAAGAACCACCGATAGCTGATATGTGTCTGAGAGCAATATATGTTGGTGTGTCTCCTAAATGTAGTGTAAATGCTGTGCTAACATAATGACTCAAATCGTGTGTGTGTAATGGGTGGACAAATGTGCCACAGGGAAGCTGCCTTAGTTCATTGACTTCATTTCAAGCAAGAATGCCAAATGTCAACCCAAGCAGTGACCAGTCACTATTACAATGGCAGTGCTGGAAAATGTCCAGTAGTTCTACTGTAGTGTGCAGTTAGTCACCCCTCAAAGTGTCCTTGAACTTTAAAATAATGGATAAGGCAACACTAAAGTAAAGGGATTGTAATAATTTTATTTTGTTTTATGTCCGCAGTCTAGACTGCAGAACGTGTGCAGTCATAGGAAATGGGTTTGCCATTAAAAACAGCTCCTTGGGCGGCATCATCAACGAGTACGACGTGGTGATCCGGTAAGTATAAAGCCTAATGGTTCCATCCTTTTTTCTACCACACGATTGTCATTAAGTCCATCCTCCCTCTCTCTTCTATTGAACTGTTGCTACAACTCACCACTTCTGTTTAATTTATCAGATCTATCTGATTCACTACGTTTGATGGACTATTTCCTCATTGACCCAATGATGCTCCTGCCCAATTCAATTAGTGTTATTCCTAATCAATATCATTATATAGAGTGCAATATAATGCCGTACAGTCGAGCCATATAATTTGATATTGAAATATGGCTTAGAGTCCAGTCTGTAGCTGCAATAGTGTTTAGCCATTTCCCCAATGGCCTTTTCCATAGCAATTCCAGTAAAAAACAAACAGATTTTCTATGGTGCGGAGTCAAGGGATAATCTAATTCGTATTGCCCACAAAAGCGTAATGCAGTCAATGTGGCTGTACCATAATGGCCAGCTCAGACTTGTGAACTTGCTTTAATGCCTTTCTCTGTGTAACCAGTATACTGTTGGGTTAACTCTGTCTCTTTAAAGGGGGGATTTGGTCTACCTGGCAGAAAAATAACCCAGTGACCTCTCCAAATCTCATTTATAGCCTTTGACTGAATACAGGCATTTTGAGTTTTGTATAAGCCTCTTGCCAACAGCCCAGACAATTTTGCCGGGTCATATTGAGGGTTAGGGTTAAGTCATATCCAGCATTAGGTCATATCAAGGCACAATGCACTCTGCTCTGTTCTGTTCAGCTCAGTTCTTACATCTCCCGTTCTCAGACGCTAATCTCACAGGCTGAGGAAATCGAGTTCATTGACATTTTTGTTCTGCTCTCCTACAAAGCGTTCTCCTACCTCCATTCTTGTTTTGATACATGGTGGTGAAATGTGGAGTTAATTCTGTTACATTAGAGGGAGGGTAGAACAGCTCTAAACTTAGTTATTATGTTAATTTATTTTTGTCCAGAGTTGCACTGTTACATGGCAACCTTGTGTTTTTTGTATTGCTTTTTTTATTCAAATGTAGGACACGCAATGCTATTTAAACTACTACTCTGTTTAATTACTATTTTTATAGAAGGGAATGGCTAAGGTTTCTCTTTCTGTATTCCTGTGCAGGCTAAATGACGCCCCCGTCAGAGGTTATGAGGACGACGTGGGGAACAAGACCACTATGCGTCTCTTCTACCCTGAGTCGGCCTCCTACAACCCCAGCATGCACAACGACCCCGACACCCTCATGGTCCTAGTGCCTTTCAAACAGCAGGACCTCCGCTGGCTCAAGGAGATCCTGTACGACGAGAAGAGGGTACTGGATGTGTGCGTGCACACACCTCCGTTTTATCTGCTTCCCTGGTACTTGCCATGCAGTGACAAAATATGCAGAATCAATGGCAGCCTTGCCAAACCTACTTGAAAATTTCAACTGTGGTCTCAGCAGCCCCAACACCCCCACTCTCTGGTTTAGCTCAGGCTGCTATGGTCGCTCTTAGCATGATTAGGAATAGGGTCATTATCCCCTCATTTACACATCGACTAGGTTGCCCTGAGAAACTGAGTAGAATGAGACTAAAACAGGGCCTCAATTGTGTAGACATAGGCTCTGTGTGTGTGCACTCGCTGATCAGTGTGTGTGTGTGCCAGGTGAGGAAGGGTTTCTGGAAGCCCCCTCCACAGATCTGGCTAGGCAGTACCAGTCGCATCCGGGTGCTGGACCCTCACTTCCTGCATGGAACGGCCAGCAGTCTGCTACAAATCCCCCTTCACCCAAAGACAAAACAGGTAAGGGACCAGCTCCGTTTATTCCTATCTACTTTGGGAACCAGGATATGGGCAGAAAATAAATCTGAAGTGGACTTAAGCTCTATCAAAAATCTTCAAAGACTGCAGTACTCAAAGGTCCAATATTTGATTAGCTACAGCACTTAAAATTGAATATTATTTAGCAAACAGGCTTTTTGACTTGAGGTCAAGAGTGGTGTTTGTACCACATAAGTGCACAAATGAACATTTTGCTCCTCTTGACATTTCATCAACGTCATTAAAAGATAAGGCCTTGATGTTTTTTTAGGCCTCTCAGTACATCCTTAAAAATAATTGGTTGTTGAACAGGGGCCAGTGTTCTGTGCTGTCTGTAAGCATTTCTACCAGCTACAGTTTGGAAAGGAGAAGGTCAGTTTCAAATGCTCTACTGATTACCCAGAAATGGAAGAGCAAGAAAAACAGAAAATATCAGTGGAACATATGCAGAATGGAACAACAGAACTAATGGAATCAAGAAAAATGATTGTGAAATAGAATATTGTGACAGATTACATTTTAATAGTAAGCCATTGAGCTGTTTTCTGTTCACAAATTGGACCACAATTCTCCGCTTGGCTGAGGAATTCTAGGTTTTGAAATACATGATACATTGATTTGAACTATAACTAATGTGGAATTATGTTTTCATTGGCCAAGAGGTCCATCTGCCAAGAGAGCCTGTTCAGTGCATGGTGGAGATGTCTTTGAGATGGAACAAAGCCAGGTTTAGTTTGATCTCTCAGCGAGCCCCTATGTCAGAGACTGAAGCTGTGCACCCTTTGGTCTGCTGAAACAACATTGAGCCAAGGTAACAGTGGTAAAGAAGGGGTACTGCAGGCAATCAGTCCGACAGTAGCCCGCCATCTGCGTGACCCTATTGGCCACTCCGAGCACTCGGCCCTGACCCCTTTCCCCACTCTCTCCTCTGCCTTGTCTCTTTCCTGGGTCAGAGAAGCCTGTGTGTGCCCCTTCAGCCAGCAGGAGGCTAAGAGGGCCTGACCGCAGACCCACAGCCCCCATGCCTCTCTCACCCTGCCCCGTGGGTGCCATGTTGGCAGTCATCCACATGCCCTGTGAGAAGGCAGCAGCAGGCAGTCCCCCTGGTTACAATAGAGGCTGACTGAGCTGAGGGCTAGAGGGCTAACTAATGCCCCTGCCAGTCACAGTCCCCAATGCCTCTCCCACCCCTTTCCAAAACAAAGATCCCACTCCCACCACTCTGGTCTGGCTGGGGAACAGCAGTGACAATATTCACCCCCTCTCACCAAGGCTCCATGGGCCCACGACCAAACTATGCGACGCACTACAGAAGTTGGAGTGCTCGTTGACCGACCACATTAGGCTAATGCACCCAGCCCAGCCAGGCTCATTAGGAACCTGGTTTGGAGTAATGTCCCCAACGGTGTGATGAAGAGAAGCAGGGGTTTGAGAACTTGACTGGTCCTGTCCAATTTCTCTCTCCTTAGGGCTTGGGGTTGGATGTTCACCCCAGACCGCATGCTCGTAAAGCCTTGCGGGCCACGCTCTGACAGATGCATCCTCTTTCCACGCAGGAAACTGACGTGTCTCGCCTCGAACAGGCGAAAGAGATCGAATGCATGTTACTGATAGGAGGAGCAGAATGGAAGTTTTATTCCTGTGTCACAATATTGATGTTTTAAAAGTGCCTCTTACACAGACATTTACTTTGGAAATGGTCCTGCACCCAGTATTGGCTCGGTCTGCCATTTTGAAGGTTTTGTGTCTTGTTTTATTTTCATTTTATGTGGCTGATTTATACTGCAGACCATCAGTAGGGGTCTATTGGAAAGAATTGGGAAAGCAGTGGGGTGTAGTAATGGACCTGAACAAGAAGCTTTCTTGGAAATTGTGGGTAGTTGAGTAAACCAAGGGTAATGATTACATGGGAGAATAGGGTTGAGCCACCCTTGTTTCTAGGAAACAATTTATAATTTGACCAAATACTTAGGAAGAGGTCTGAAGGAAGAAACCACATTGTAAAAGTTAGGTACAACTACTTACCACTTTTAGATACTTTTAAGACTGTTTTATACATGAGTTGGCCTCTACGCTTCAATATGAGCTCCTTAACCTAGCACGAAAGTGTGTTATTGTAGCTTTGTGGGCTAATATAGTCAAAATATTTGCCTTTGGTTAAGTTTAGCCAATGGTTGCTCTAATGGCAAGTTAAGCAAATTGAAGTGTTTCCTTTCCAGGTGTAATGCAAGGCATTATTGCTGGGATATGAGGTAACAAAAGGGTCTGGCCTATGTTGAAAGTGTTTTTTGTGTGTGTTTTTTTTAAGTACAAGGTTTTTATTCGGTTTTAAGCCTGTGTTAAAAGACAAAGTGATTGTGTTGAATTGTGTTTGGGAAATAAAGGTAGACATGGTTTAAAAAGGTAGTGGTAATATTACATTCAGTACAGAAATGTGTAGGTGACTTACCCTGTCCCACTTTTTTCAAAACTAATGTTTACATGAATTCTGATTAGTTCCAGGGATACACAACATATGAAGTATATGTAAATATCTTTGTTGGAAAGAGTACTGTTTCCCTTGTTGGGAGTGATGCTGAGTGTAAACAATGGCTCAATTTATCCCACTCTCCCCAAGGACAGATAAGGAAAGGCTATTGGAAAGTGAACAGAGTGCACCATTTGGAAATGGGGAATTTATACTCCCTCACAGCTGTCATGTGGAAACAATTCCCCTGTGAACATTAGTAATCATTTAATTAAAAAAATTTAAAAAATCACCTTTTATTTAACCAGGTAGGCCAGTTGAGAACAAGTTCTCATTTACAACTGCGAACTGGCTAAAATAAAGCAAAGCAGTGAGACACAAACAGTTACACATGGAATAAACAAACGTACAGTTAATAACACAATAGATTAGTAATTATTTAAGTCAGCAAGAGCTGAATCAAACCAGGGACACCCCTCGTATTGTTCTGGAGACAAAAGTAATAATACCATCTCCCTTTGTCCCAATACACATTAAGGAAAGGGCACACTGCTCTGTAATATACCAGTGATGCCAACTAATGTACTAGAAGTGCAGAACTAGAGGACTCATGAGTTTTTACAGGTCCCTGCTACCCCCTAGTGTCAAACACGATACTACATGTCTGTTACCATACCATAGTTGTCATTGGTTTTGGTTCTCACTCCTACAGAAACCAGTACACCCCACCACAGGGATCCTAGCCGTGTTTGTGGCACTCAACTACTGTGACGTGGTGCACATAGCTGGGTTTGGATATCCAGCATCCAAAAACCAGAAGTATCCTATACACTACTATGGATATGACACTATGAAATCCATGAAGGTGAGTGTACATGGGATTTTACTCAACTCCCATGTCAGGGATGAACACTCTAAGTGTTCTACGCCATGGTAGTATTTTTTTTTTGTGCACTTGTGTGTATGTTTTCAAAAAAAAATCTGGCAAAATAAGTGATATGTTTAGGCTTTGCTTTCGTTCTGTTTCAGGATTCCTACCACGACCTTACCCATGAAGCAGAAGCCTTAAAAAAACTAGAGGATTCGGGGGCTATCATGTACTTACACCCTCACTCCTGACACATACTGTACACACATGGGCACGGTCCAGAAACAGCCCCTATCCCTTACCTCCTAGGAACTTAATCAAAATATGAAAGGAATTTTCACTGCACTGCTAATACCTATACATTTTCCTTTAGGTCTACACACAAGCCTAGGTGGTAGAGGTTAGCGGGTGTTTTTGGACTGGGTTACACGCAGATGTCAGTTGTGAACTTGAATCCTCTCTGCTGGCAACACGGTCCATACAGTCCAAACATCATAATCACACATTGTGCCATTCTTAATTCACCTCACTCTTATTGAAAATAAATATGTATTTTCAGAAAAATATATATATTTAGAAGAATTATTATTATTATTTTTGAGTTCTGATTTTATTTTTTTATTTTTTATTAACTTTAAAAAAATTGTCTCTTAAATGTTACCACTGGATATTTTATTGTATGTAATTAATTTTTATTAAAATGAAATCTAAATGGAAATATCACTGTTCAGTTTTAAATTTCTTAGCAAAGACTGATTTCTTTTGTGCCATGGTCAGACATTTTTTCATAATTTGTTGATGTTTTTTTAGTTGTGAATATTTTTGTCTTATGAGATGTACATTATGAACACCTGCTCTTTCCATGACTCAGACTGACCATGTGAAAACTATGATCCCTTATTTATGTCACTTGTTAAATCCACTTCAATGTAGATGAAGGGGAGGAGACAGGTTAAAGAAGGATTTTTAACCCTTGAGACAATTGAGACATTGATTGTGTATGTGTGCCATTGAGGGTGAATTGGCAAGACAAAGATTTTAAGTGCCTTTGAACGGGGTATGGTAGTAGATGCCAGGCACACCGGTTTGTGCAACGCTGCTTGGTTTTCAGTTTCCCGTGTGTGTCAAGAATGGTCCACCACTCAAAGAACATCCAGACAACTGTGGGAAGCATTGGAGTCAACATGGGCCAGAATTCCTGTGCAACACTTTTGACACCTTGTGGAGTCCATGCCCCAATGAATTGATGCTGTTCTGAGGGCAAAGGGGGGTGCAACTCACTATTAGGAAGGTGTTGTTTTGTACACTCAGTGTATGTAGCGGAGTTCATTGTAATTTGGTTTATGGGAAAAGCGATAGCTGACCTTTGTTAGCTACATGGAAGTGTATTTACAGTGGAAGTTCTGTCAGCTTTTGGCCACTAGATGGCGAAAAGGCACTCCATGAAGTTGGCGATGGATACAGTAGGTAGCCTCTCCTTTCACAGTCCCCAGAAAACAGACACTTCAGAGATTTTAAGTTTGGTGCAGTTCCAACAACAGCAGCCAGCCGTACCATGCAGTACTTGTGCTAAAGCCAATCCTGAACATCTGGAGTACCAGGAGACCGTGCAAGACTCTTTATTCAGTGACTAGTGACAGATGTCAATGATGTTTTTTAACCACTCTAAATGCAGTGCAATCCTTATTAGAGCTGACATTAAGTTCTGTCTGTCACTACATCCTCATTGCCAGCGAGTGGCCAAGCACAGCCTCACTCATAGTCTAACCCAAATCAGTCAGTAAGTCTACACAGGAGCGGACATAGTGATTTGGAGGCCAATTTGATCCCCCCCACCACCCCCTGCTAAGAAGTAAATGGGATTTCTAGTAAATATGTAATTTCACTAAACATTTTATTTTAATGTGCCATGAACATAACCTCATGACTGGTTCATGGTCTTCATCTGATTGTCAAACAAATCACTTCAAATGCTTGTGTTCCTATCTCCAACACTGCAGTAATATCTAAAGATGCACAAATCTAAAAATGGAATTAAGAAGTATATCCCTGAAAAGTTGCATATCACAGGGGCTATTCGATGCTAATGCAGAACGCCACAGGATGTTTATGTGCTGGTCAAGGGCAGACAGGTCTGAAGTGAACCAAGGACTTTATCTATTCCTAGTTTGTTTTTTATTGAGAGGGGCATGCGTACTTAAGATGGTGAGTAAGGCACTTTTAAAGAATAGCCAGGCATCTTCTACTGACGGGATGAGATCAATGTCATTCCAGGATACCCCGGCCAGGTCGATTAGAAAGGCCTGCTCGCAGAAGTGTTTCAGGGAGCATTTAAAAGTGATGAGGGGTGGTCGTTTGGTCGCAGACCCATTACGGATGCAGGCAATGAGGCAGACAATAACAAGGGCATTTATTTTCTTCTGTATCAAAGACATGTAAGTGCTACTCTTTCAACTAATGAGTGAACTGATGATGTGCAAAGGCTGCTCAGGGACACAGACTGTCACTGCAGATACAGTGGAAGTTGGAAGTTTACATACACTTAGGTTGGAGTCATTAACTCGTTTTTCAACCACTCCACAAATTTCTTAAACTAGTTTTTGCAAGTCGGTTAGGACCTCTACTTTTGTACATAACACAAGTCATTTTTCCAACATTTTTTTTACAGACAGATTATTTCATTTGTAAATCACTATCACAATTCCAGTTGGTCAGAAGTTTACAAATACAAAGTTGACTATGCCTTTTAAACAGCTTGGAAGAGTCCAGAAAATTATGTTGTGGCTTAAGAAGCTTCTGATAGGCCTTGAAATACATCCACAGGTACACCGCCAATTGACTCAAATTATGTCAATTAGCCTATCTTCAAACCCAGTGCCTCTGCTTGACATCATGGGAAAATCAAAAGAAATCAGCCAAGACCTCAGAAAAGAAATTCTAGACCTCCACAAGTCTGGGTCATCCTTGGGAGAAATATCCAAATGCCTGAAGGTACCACGTTCATCTGTACAAACAATAGTACACAAGTATATACACCATAGGACCATGCAGCCATCATACCGCTCAGGGAGGAGACTCGTTCGGTCTCCTAGAGATGAACGTACTTTAGTGCGAAAAGTGCAAATCCATCCCAGAACAACAGAAAAGCACCTTGTGAAGATGCTGGAGGAAACGGGTACAAAAGTATCTATATCCACAGTAAAATGAGTCCGATATCGACATAACCTTAAAGGCCGCTCAGCAAGGAAGAAGCCACTGCTCCAAAACCGCCATAGAAAGCCAGACTACGGTTTGCAAGTGCACATGGGGACAAAGATTGTACTTTTTGGAGAAATGTCCTCTGGTCTAATGAAACGAAAATAGAACTGTTTGGCCATAATGACCATCATTTGTTTGGAGGAAAAAGGGGGTGGCTTGCAAGCCGAAGAACACCATCCCAACCGTGAAGCATGGGGGTGGCAGCATCATCTTGTTGGGGTGCTTTGCTGCAGGAGGGGCTGGTGCGCTTCAAAAAATAGATGGCTTCATGAGGAAGGGAAATTATGTGGATATATTGAAGCAACATCTCAAGACATCAGTCAGGAAGTTTTAAAGCTTGGTCGCAAATGGGTCTTCCGAATGGACAATGACCCCAAGCAAACTTCCAAAGTTGTGGCAAAATGGCTTATGGACAACAAAGTCAAGCTTTTGGAGTGACCATCACAAAGCCCTGACCTCAAACCTATAGAGCATTTGTGGGCAGAACTGAAAAAGTGTGTGCGAGCAAGGAGGCCTACAGACCTGACTCAGTTACTCCAGCTCTGTCAGGAGGAATGGGCCAAAATTCACCCAAATTATTGTGGGAAGCTTGTGGAAGGCTACCCGAAATGTTTGACCCAAGTTAAACAATTTAAAGGCAATACACTCAATTCGTATTTGGTATCATGTAAACTTCTGACCCACTGGGAATGTGATGAAAGAAATAAAAGTTGAAATAAGTTATTCTCTACTATTATTCTGACATTTCACATTCTTAAAATAAAGTGGTGACCCTAACTGACCTAAGACAGGGAATTTGTACTCGGATTAAATTTCAGGAATTGTGAGAAACTGAGTTTAAATGTATTTGCTAAGGTGTATGTAAACTTTTGACTTCAACTAAATGTAAATGTAAACTGTATATTCCTTCTCTCGTCTGTATACAATATCAGCTTTCCACTCGATACAATTACATCTCTCTCTGTGCTACACAATTTAATGTTATGGGTTATTGTTGTTTAGAAGGGTAAAATTATTTACTGTGCTTACAACCACAGTACTGTACATTAGACAAGCCCAGTGAGCAAAATTGTTTGAAAGATGTTTTTTCAACTAAAAATGTCTTTCTGATACCTTGTGCTCATAGGGAGGTTCAGCTCAGCTCTCAATTACCACAAGGTCAAGACTTTTAAAGGTTTTCCTGTGGCTCATATCTGGCACGTCATAATTGAATGAACTGCTAAATTAAAAAAAATACTTGTTTTATTTCAGTTGAAATGGCACCTGAAATGCATTGCCTCTCGATTAAGGCATGTCCTCTGCGTATCTGTGCCTTGGCCGATCTGTTTACACTGTCTATTATGGTATGGTGCATCCAGGGAAGAGACCTCCTATTCACTGAGGAGACCAGTCTAATCTCACCAAAACAACTGTGAGTTTGATAATGTAGCGTGGCCATTTCATGCAACTTAAAACCAATTTGATACTGCGTGTTGAAACAAATAATTTACTTTATTCATTTAACCATTCAGTTTCAGTCTCCAGGGCCCAGTTTTTCCAAGTTATCTGGATTTCAGCTATAGGATTAAATGCAAAGAAATCTACTGAACAAAAATATAAACGCAGCATGCAACAATTTCAAAGATTTTGCTGAGTTACAGTTCTTACAAGGAAATCAGTCAATTGAAATGCATTAATTAGTCCCTAATCTATGGATTTCACATGACTGGGCAGGGGTGTAGCCATGGGTGGGCCTAGGAGGGCATAGACCCGTCCATTTGGGGGCCAGGCCGACCCTCTGGGGATCCAGGCCCAGCCAATCAGAATTAGTTTTTCTTTTCCCACAAAAGGGCTTTATTACAGACAGAAATACACCTCCCCCTTCTGACGATCCCACAGGTAAAGAAGCCGGATGTGGAGGTCCTGGGCTTGCGTGGTTACACACAGTCTGCGGTTGTGAGGCCAGGTTGGACATTCTGCCAAATTCTCTAAATTAATGTTGGAGGTGGCTTATGGTAGAGAAATTAATATGAAATGATCTGGCAAAAGCCCTGGTGGACATTCCTGCAGTCAGCATGCCAATTGCATGCTCCCTCAACTTGAGACATCTGTGGCATAGTGTTGTGACATATCTGCACATTTTAAAGTGGCTGTGTCCCAGGCACAAGGTGCACCTGTGTAATGTTCATGCTGTTTAATCAGCTTCTTGATATGCCACCCCTGTCAGGTGGATGGATTATCTTGACAAAGGATAAAATGCTCACTAACAGGGATATAAACAAATTTGTGCACAACATTTGAGATATGTTTTTTGTGCATATGGAACATTTCTGGGACCTTTTATTTCAGTTCATGAAACATGGGTCCAGCACTTTACATGTTGCATTTATTTTAAACTCAATGATTTGTCTGTTCTATTCATTATATTTATTTGCATTTAATCCTATCTGATAACTTTGGAAAAACTAGGCCCAGAGCACTACCATTATATGTTGAGGGGATTGACTGATTTTAAAAGCTTATAGTGTAGTTTTCTCCATTCTCTCTGTATTCTGTCCGAGACACAACTGGCCACGAATGAAGAACTCCGATGATTGTTGATGCACGTAACTGCCATGGTGTTGATGAGAGGAGCTCACTGTGTCATGCTTAATGGACTGCTCTCACACTCTGTTCTCTTATGCAACTGACTGAGAAACTGTGGGCTGTTTACAAGAGAGCTGGAAACCAGGTCAGTCTGTTGGAGGATGCGTGCACGCAGTTCAACCTGGCTGGCTCTGGACATTATTGTTTTGAGCAGTACACTGTTTATCTCTGGCCAACTGATTCATGGGTGCAAACAAATAGATCCAATTGAGATGTATTCTCTTGCCTTCTCAGATATTTACACAGCAACACTATCATTTAAGTGCCTATTATTCTGAATTTGATCCAACTGTGACTTTAATTGCCCTGTGCAGACAAAAATGTGATTTTCTTGTTTTTTATTTATATATATATATATATATATTTACACACTGAGGTTGGAATAATACTGTGAAAATAATTATAATGCCATTTTAGTGTAAGAGCTGTTTTAAAAAATCTGACATCTCTGACTATTTTGGTGGGATGGAGAAATGCCTGCCTGGTTATATCACCAGGTGGTATATGAGTTAATAGATCAATAAGAAAGGGTTCCAAACCTTTCTGCCAATAACAACTTTAATTCAGTTTTCCCCTCCCCACTCAGACCACTCCCAGATGGTCCTAACATAATTATTGCTTTAGAGATTGCTCTTCCCAAAAAGCTTTTTTTGTTTGTATTTTAATTTAAAACAATCACAATAAGGTACTAAATTGTTAACCAGAAATAATTTGATATTGAAAACGGATGCATTGGACCTTTTTTTAAGAAGTTTTCCTTGACAATAATAAGAGCCAGTTTAGCCAGAGCCCTACCTCATATCTAATTTCACCATATGGTACATACATGCAGTCCACCCATTATGATATTTTGCAAACCAGTTCGGTTACTGGCCCGATGCTCTTAACCTCTAGGCTACTTGACACTCCACAAGTCGCCCCCCTGTGACCAATTTGGGTATTTTGTTTTGTATACCTCACTCCTCCCGACGCGGGTGAGAGATGGAGACTCAATGCTGAAGTGTTGGAGCCCAGAGGAAGGTTTCTCTCTGGATTGTGTGGGATGCAAGGAAAAAGGGGTGTATTCTAGAAGGATCTCGCTTTACACACCACTCACTCGCCCACAGTGAGGGGCACTGCAGTGATTCAGGTGCTTCTCCCATAAACACCAAAGCTAAATGAAGTAGGGAACTGGGTACATGGGGAGAATAATGAAAAGAATAAGCTTATTTTTCGTGTGCGTGGGCACTCATTAGAGATGGGTGTCCAAGTTTGATTTCCTCTCTTTCTACCCGAAGTTCTGCAGTAAGATGACTGCTCACAGTTGTAATTAACCATTTCAGTATGGATAAAAAGGGAAGCTGTGCGGGACAAGTGGAATGGTTATTTTCACTGATTCAAGGAAAGCCAGGCATACCTAATTATTTGTTTTATTTAGATGGGCAAGTCTGTTAATAACAAATTCTTATTTACAATGACGGTCTACTCCGGGCTAACCCGGACGACACAGGGAACTGGGTACAGTTCCTATGGGACTCCCAATCACGGCCGGATGTGATACAGCCTTTACAGCTTTTAAACTACATTCGCTAAAATCCTATTCAAAGTTTATAGTCCAACGTTTTAAGACCATTGCTTCAAGAGATGTTAAACGAATTCGCCCATCAAGTATGGGTCGCGACGTGTCAGACTAAGTGTTTAATTAGTGGAATTGATTTGGCCAAGAGCCACTGCGCTCTCTGTGCAGTGCGCACTCTGCTTAGCAGCGGTGCCTCTGCTCAGTTTGGCAGCTGCGCGAGTGGGAGGAGATGCCCGTGTGCTTTACCAGATATTTTTCCTGCAGTTTTATTGAAGATCACTCCACGACCCACACGCTGCATTGCTGTCGTTCAGAAGTAGATGATGCGCTGTCAGCGACTTTGATAATTCCCACTCGCCATCACCAAATGGACTCCAGGTAGCCACAAGTTCTGACTGAGCTTAATTGTCATGAAACGCAAATACAGCGATTAGTTTCTCTATCTTGGTTTAATACGAGGAGCGCCCACAAAATGTTTTGTGCGGGGAAGTGTTTAGTAATGAGTCTCACAAAACGAACAAATTAAAACGACACGTCCTGACCAAACATCCACAGCATGACGGTAAACCCATGGAGTTATTTCAGAACAGGGCAGAATGCTTCAGGAAACTGCTTCGACAGTGGAAAAGTAAGTCAGCAAGCAAGGCATTGTTGTCATTTTATAACAGGTGGTGATACGCAGAAATAAGGGAGTACAGTACTATGTCTGAGGTGCGAGTTTATTTTTCAAAAAATCCCGTTGCACACAACGAATAGCTAGCTAGCTAACTACTGATAGTATAACCCTAAGTAACTACAGATGAAGTTGAACATTTCAGGCCGTCTGTACATTTTACTGTAAGAATTATTGTTGAAAACAGTCTAGATTGAAACTGTTACTTTTTAAATACAAGTAATCATGTTTATTCTGGAATAAACCGATTGACGCAAGATGCAGTTAACAGTTCATGGTTGCGGTCTCCTGTCTGACTGCGAATGCAGTAGATGTTCTTATCCAGTTTGGCACCACATACCTGTACCTATATGAGTCGGGGTTCTCAACAATGGCATACTTTTTAAAAAACCTGTAAAAAGTACAGTAACAGACTCTTATGTAAGCATGACCTCAGGGTTGCATTGTCCAAAACCAAGCCCAGAGCAGACATGCTTGTTGAAAACTTCAACCAGCTACACGCTAGGAGTGTATATATATATATATATATATATATATATATATATA
Source organism: Oncorhynchus masou masou (assembly GCF_036934945.1). NCBI lineage: Eukaryota > Metazoa > Chordata > Actinopteri > Salmoniformes > Salmonidae > Oncorhynchus > Oncorhynchus masou. The sequence continues at coordinate 73,338,377 of NC_088224.1, read as the reverse complement.
TATATATATATATATATATATATATATATATATATATATATATATATATATATTCTGGTCTACATCTGTGTGATGTGATCAGTCAGTTTTTTTTCTCAGTTCAGAATTGTTGTTTTAACAGCAACAGTTTCAGCCTAGACCTTTTTTTTCAACAATACTTTGTACATTAATATGTACAGTAGGCCTGCTCAAGTTTTCATCTACAGTTACTTATGGTTTTACTATCAAACTGAGCCTGTGTGTGTTCTGTTATACATCTGTGTGTTGTAATCAATTATTTAATGTATTTTAATAGCAACAGTTCCAACCTAGACAGATATGCAAGAGTGTTTGTAATGGGGAAAAATAAACATGAAAGGGTATTTATATGGGTGTTTTGTCATTTGTCTAATAATTCATTTGTTTTAGGCATAAGGGCAATAAAATGTACTGATGTGTACATATACAGTGCCTTGCGAAAGTATTCGGCCCCCTTGAACTTTGCGACCTTTTGCCACATTTCAGGCTTCAAACATAAAGATATAAAACTGTATTTTTTTGTGAAGAATCAACAACAAGTGGGACACAATCATGAAGTGGAACAACATTTATTGGATATTTCAAACTTTTTTAACAACTCAAAAACTGAAAAATTGGGCGTGCAAAATTTTTCAGCCCCTTTACTTTCAGTGCAGCAAACTCTCCAGAAGTTCAGTGAGGATCTCTGAATAATCCAATGTTGACCTAAATGACTAATGATGATAAATACAATCCACCTGTGTGTAATCAAGTCTCCGTATAAATGCACCTGCACTGTGATAGTCTCAGAGGTCCGTTAAAAGCGCAGAGCATCATGAAGAACAAGGAACACACCAGGCAGGTCCGAGATACTGTTGTGAAGAAGTTTAAAGCCGGATTTGGATACAAAAGATTTCCCAAGCTTTAAACATCCCACTGAGCACTGTGCAAGCGATAATATTGAAATGGAAGGAGTATCAGACCACTGCAAATCTACCAAGACCTGGCCGTCCCTCTAAACTTTCAGCTCATACAAGGAGAAGACTGATCAGAGATGCAGCCAAGAGGCCCATGATCACTCTGGATGAACTGCAGAGATCTACAGCTGAGGTGGGAGACTCTGTCCATAGGACAACAATCAGTCGTATATTGCACAAATCTGGCCTTTATGGAAGAGTGGCAAGAAGAAAGCCATTTCTTAAAGATATCCATAAAAAGTGTCGCTTAAAGTTTGCCACAAGCCACCTGGGAGACACACCAAACATGTGGAAGAAGGTGCTCTGGTCAGATGAAACCAAAATTGAACTTTTTGGCAACAATGCAAAACGTTATGTTTGGCGTAAAAGCAACACAGCTCATCACCCTGACCACACCATCCCCACTGTCAAACATGGTGGTGGCAGCAGCATGGTTTGGGCCTGCTTTTCTTCAGCAGGGACAGGGAAGATGGTTAAAATTGATGGGAAGATGGATGGAGCCAAATACAGGACCATTCTGGAAGAAAACCTGATGGAGTCTGCAAAAGACCTGAGACTGGGACGGAGATTTGTCTTCCAACAAGACAATGATCCAAAACATAAAGCAAAATCTACAATGGAATGGTTCAAAAATAAACATATCCAGGTGTTAGAATGGCCAAGTCAAAGTCCAGACCTGAATCCAATCGAGAATCTGTGGAAAGAACTGAGAACTGCTGTTCACAAATGCTCTCCATCCAACCTCACTGAGCTTGAGCTGTTTTGCAAGGAGGAATGGGAAAAAATTTCAGTCTCTCGATGTGCAAAACTGATAGAGACATACCCCAAGCGACTTACAGCTGTAATCGCAGCAAAAGGTGGCGCTACAAAGTATTAACTTAAGGGGGCTGAATAATTTTGCACGCCCAATTTTTCAGTTTTTGATTTGTTAAAAAAGTTTGAAATATCCAATAAATGTCGTTCCACTTCATGATTGTGTCCCACTTGTTGTTGATTCTTCACAAAAAATACAGTTTTATATCTTTATGTTTGAAGCCTGAAATGTGGCAAAAGGTTGCAAAGTTCAAGGGGGCCGAATACTTTCGCAAGGCACTGTAGTTGCATGTTTTCATAAGCTTTGGTGTGAAGAAAACACAGGATTTATTATTTGGTTCCCAGGCTGGAAAAGTTTAAGAACCCCTAACCTAAGTTATGGTTTTATGGCAAGAGGAGTAATTCATCTCCCTGACAACCAACAAAGATCAGTTGTCCTGGATGATTTAAAGTCTGGTAGACTGCCATTTTCTCCTAAACTGTGGTTGAAGGTGTTGTGGCCAAACATTGTTTGTGTTATTGAGCAGCACTACAGTTGCTGGCTGCTATAGGTGGACAGGGTCAGGGGGGAATTGGTATGCTGTGTGCATAATAAACCATGACTGCGAAGGCTGCGTGTGTGTGGTTTTATCCATGGTCTGATTGCAGATCTCAGTACTCTCACTTGTCTCGCCTCATTCACTGAGACTCTCTGGCCATTTTGCATGGCATGTGGGTGGGATTTCTGCCAGGCACCACTCTCTGTCTGGCAGCATGCCCGCTGTCAGTGTTACTGTCAGTCTTATCTGTCTGTCATCTCCTCCTGTCCTCCAGCATCTAAAGCTAGGACAGTGTCACAAGACTGTCTGTGTCACCATGCTTCTATTAACAACGCCAGTTTATGTTCCATCTGACTGACTAGGGACAGGTAAACAAGAGTGACATTCAAGCTTTGTTCACACAGGAGGCCTTAATGCTCAAATTAGTTTTGTTTTTCAAATCCGTATTGGAATACTGACTGTCCAAACAGCAAGTTACAAGTGACTAGATTTGTGTGTGTGCAGACTAGTCATTTGCTGACATGGCTACGCTAGTTGTCATGGTAATGGCGGGTGTGTGTAGTGGTGGTGGTGTTCTTGCTTTCTATCACTCAGAAGTTATGTGGCAAAAGGTGACAACAGTGCTTGCAATGGAAGTTTCCCAGTAGCTTTGAGTGTTCAAAATCAGTTTAAGAACACTTAAAGCCTCAGGATAAGATGATCCAACTTTCAAAACAAGTCATTTTTGGCTAGCCACAGCAGTCAACTAGCTAGCTAGGTAGCTGTTTCGCTTTGTAGCATGTTCACTAATCTGTTTGACAAAAACGTGGTAGCTTGTTAATCGTTAACAAACTGTCAACAGAGTAGGTAGCAAGCAACACAATCCGACAAATAAGTCTCAAACCCACTAGAGGGAAAATAAATCAGATATGACTTTTCAGACAAGTCACATTTCCAAGAATCAGATCTGTAAATGATTTCAAACCATGAAATATCCAGTTAATGTGCCTTTTGGCTGTTCAGACTGCAGGAAAAATAACTTATTTTTAAAATGTATTTTATTTGAGTCACTTCAAATAGCCAGTGTGAACAAGGCTAAACCCACTTAATCCCATCAATCACAGTAGTAAAAAAAGTATTATTTGTACTTTACAGGCTCTAGAGAATTTAAAGTTGTACTTATCAACAAATAAGTCATTAAGGTGTCTAGTATTTTTCATGATTTCTCAAAATGGTCACAAGCATACAATTCAAAGGTATAGTTCAGACAAATTTGCCACCAGAAGTCTGTTTTCGACACTTAAAGAACAAATACATTGTTTTTAAAAAATATTTTATTTGTAAATATGTAGTCTTATGTAGCAAAATGTACATTGAAGAATGTAAAATATAACATTTTGATTTGTTTAACACTTTTGGTTACTACATGATTCCATATGTGAATGATTAGTGGGAATCTGTGTGGGTAGCTGGACAGGTAGGATGACTGACAGTGAAGGTGAACAGGCGGTCACGTGTCAGGTGACAGGAATGGATGAGACTGAGGCAGGAATTCCTTTAACCATAAAGTGGTATATTTACTGAGTAGTCTGTGGTGGATTCATGGACGTACAGAACTTCTGGATCAGATGGTGTTAAGGAAGAGAAAGCAGCGAGATCAGGCGATGGCCATTTCCTCCTTTTATGGAGTTGAGATCTGTCGGACATTTCCACCTGACCTAATTAAAGCGCCCCTGGCCCAGCTGAGTAAATGGCAATGAATTAAAGAATTATTCCACCAACTCCATGGGCCTTTTCTACAGCCACCCCGGAAATTTGTTAAATTCCACACTCCTCAAAAAAGGCTCATTGCTCCCCGTCCTCTGTCATCTCAGGGAGAGGAATTAGTCGGGCAACTGGCCGGATATATGTCCGGTTCTTCACCTGGATCTCCACTGATCTAACACGACCATCGGTCCCAGGCATGGTCTTAGTTATACGGCCCACCGGCCAGGAGGCTCGAGGCAGCTGAGGGTCCACCATCATTACTACTTGGCCAGTTTCTAGGCTGGCCATTTCTGTCCACCGTTTCTGTCCACGAGAGCAGTTATTATAGCTACAACAACCTTTTGTTTCTGTCCACGGTTGTTTGGTCGGTAGGGGGGGGGTTTGCTTTGCTCCAATGATGTAACCAAGATGGCATAGCAGTTCAGACGTCTTTTGTCCTCGTCTTGTCGTGTCCCGTATATATATATATATATATATATATATATATATATATATAAAAAATATATATATATATATATATAAAAATATATATATATATATATATATATATTTACAACTTTTTTCATACATTTTTTTATTTAAATTTTCCATAAACTCATCCTCAAAACACTCTCCTACAGCCCGCCTCACCAATTTATATTTATAAAAAAGTATTATTTACCTCAGGTCTGTAATCATCCAAGAAGCTAGCCAGAAACTACAAACTCCAAGAAACTAGCCAGAAACTACAAACTCCAAGAAACTAGCCAGAAGCTTGCCAGGAGCTAGCCAGGAGCTAATCCAGAAGCTAATCACAAGCTGGATCAGGAGCTGGACGGATACTGGCCAGAAGCTAGCCAGGGGCTAGCCAGAGGCTAATCCAGAAGCTAATCGGAAGCTAGTTGGAGTTTTCGTCGATTCCGGAGCGAGCATCGGTTGTTCCGGAGCTAGCCAGCTGAGGAGTTCCATCAATCGCTCCTGGGCTGCGGTCACCTGTACGGACCCGTTTTGCTGCCTGCGTGGAGCCCCGCCGGGCCTTCACGGCTGAACTGCCGACGTTGTCTACCCGAGGGAGTTATCCGTCTGGTTCCTCCGTCGCCACGTTGCCTGGGCGCCCATCTGCGGCCTGCTAGCCATTAGCTGTCTTATCGGCTGCTATCTGAATAGATAATCGGACAATTTATTTATTTATTGTTATTGTTTTTTTTCTCTTCTGGGCCTCTAGCTATATCTATTGTTTTTATTTTTGTTGTTTTTGTGTGACCCTTTTGATCACTCGACTAAGCATGCCTCTCCTTAATGTCAATATGCCTTGTCCGTTGCTGTTCTGGTTAGTGTTTATTGGCTTATTTCACTGTAGAGCCTCTAGTCCTGCTCACCATACCTTATCCAACCTATTAGTTCCACCACCTACACATGCAATGACATCTCCTGGTTTCAATGATGTTTCTAGAGACAATATCTCTCTCTTCATCACTCAATACCTAGGTTTACCTCCACTGTATTCACATCCTACCATACCTTTGTCTGTACATTATACCTTGATGCTATTTTATCGCCCCCAGAAACCTCCTTTTACTCTCTGTTCCAGACGTTCTAGATGACCAATTCTTATTGCTTTCAGCCGCACCCTTATTCTACTCCTCCTCTGTTCCTCTGGCGATGTAGAGGTGAATCCAGGCCCTACAGTGCCTTGCTCCACTCCTATTCCCCAGGCGCTCTCTTTTGACGACTTCTGTAACCGTAATAGCCTTGGTTTCATGCATGTTAACATTAGAAGCCTCCTCCCTAAGTTTGTTCTATTCACTGCTTTAGCACACTCTGCCAACCCGGATGTTCTAGCTGTGTCTGAATCCTGGCTTAGGAAGACTACCAAAAATTCTGAAATTGTAATTCCAAACTACAACCTTTTCAGACAAGATAGAACTGCCAAAGGGGGCGGTGTTGCAATCTACTGCAAAGATAGCCTGCAGAGTTCTGTCCTACTATCCAGGTCTGTACCCAAACAATTTGAACTTCTACTTTTAAAAATCCACCTCTCTAAAAACAAGTCTCTCACCGTTGCAGTCTGCTATAGACCACCCTCTGCCCCCAGTTGTGCTCTGGACACCATATGTGAACTGATTGCCCCCCATCTATCTCCAGAGCTCGTGCTGCTAGGCGACCTAAACTGGAACATGCTTAACACCCCAGCCATCCTACAATCTAAACTTGATGCCCTCAATCTCACACAAATTATCAATGAACCTACCAGGTACCTCCCCAAAGCATTAAACACGGGCACCCTCATAGATATCATCCTAACCAACTTGCCCTCTAAATACACCTCTGCTGTCTTCAACCAAGATCTCAGCGATCACTGCCTCATTGCCTGCATCCGTAATGGGTCAGCTGTCAAACGACCCCCACTCATCACTGTAAAACGCTCCCTGAAGCACTTCAGCGAGCAGGCCTTTCTAATCGACCTGGCCGGGGTATCCTGGAAGGATATTGATCTCATCCCGTCAATAGAGGATGCCTGGATATTTAAAAAAAAAAATGCTTTCCTAACCATCTTAAATCAACATGCCCCATTCAAGAAATTTAGAACCAGGAACAGATATAGCCCTTGGTTCTCCCCAGACCTGACTGCCCTTAACCAACACAAAAACATCCTATGGCATTCTGCATTAGCATCGAACAGCCCCCGTGATATGCAGCTGTTCAGGGAAGCTAGAAACCATTATACACAGGCAGCTAGGAAAGCCAAGGCTAGCCTTTTCAAGCAGAAATTTGCTTCCTGCAACACTAACTCAAAAAAGTTATGGAACACTGTAAAGTCCATGGAGAATAAGAACACCCCCTCCCAGCTGCCCACTGCACTGAAGATAGGAAACACTGTCACCACTGATAAATCCACCATAATTGAGAATTTCAATAAGCATTTTTCTACGGCTGGCCATGCTTTCCACCTGGCTACTCCTACCCCTATCAACAGCACTGCAACCCCCACAGCAACTCGCCCAAGCCTTCCCCATTTCTTCTTCACCCCTAATACTAGCCTGTTCAACCTCTCTTTCGTGTCGTCTGAGATCCCCAAAGATTGGAAAGCAGCTGCGGTCATCCCCCTCTTCAAAGGGGGGGACACTCTTGACCCAAACTGCTACAGACCTATATCTATCCTACCATGCCTTTCTAAGGTCTTCAAAAGCCAAGTCAACAAACAGATTACCGACCATTTCGAATCTCACCATACCTTCTCTGCTATGCAATCTGGTTTCAGAGCTGGTCATGGGTGCACCTCAGCCACACTCAAGGTCCTAAACGATATCTTAACCGCCATCGATAAGAAACATTACTGTGCAGCCGTGTTCATTGATCTGGCCAAGGCTTTCGACTCTGTCAATCACCACATCCTCATCGGCAGACTCGACAGCCTTGGTTTCTCAAATGATTGCCTCGTCTGGTTCACCAACTACTTCTCTGATAGAGTTCAGTGTGTCAAATCGGAGGGTCTGCTGTCCGGACCTCTGGCAGTCTCTATGGGGGTGCCACAGGGTTCAATTCTTGGACCGACTCTCTTCTCTGTATACATCAATGAGGTCGCTCTTGCTGCTGGTGAGTCTCTGCTCCACCTCTACGCAGACGACACCATTCTGTATACTTCTGGCCCTTCTTTGGACACTGTGTTAACAACCCTCCAGGCAAGCTTCAATGCCATACAACTCTCCTTCCGTGGCCTCCAATTGCTCTTAAATACAAGTAAAACTAAATGCATGCTCTTCAACCGATCGCTACCCGCACCTACCCGCCTGTCCAACATCACTACTCTGGACGGCTCTGATTTAGAATACGTGGACAACTACAAATACTTAGGTGTCTGGTTAGACTGTAAACCTTCCTTCCAGACCCATATCAAATATCTCCAATCCAAAGTTAAATCTAGAATTGGCTTCCTATTTCGCAACAAAGCATCCTTCACTCATGCTGCCAAACATACCCTTGTAAAACTGACCATCCTACCAATCCTCGACTTTGTCGATGTCATTTACAAAATAGCCTCCAATACCCTACTCAACAAATTGGATGCAGTCTATCACAGTGCAATCCGTTTTGTCACCAAAGCCCCATATACTACCCACCATTGCGACCTGTACGCTCTCGTTGGCTGGCCCTCGCTTCATACTCGTCGCCAAACCCGCTGGCTCCATGTCATCTACAAGACCCTGCTAGGTAAAGTCCCCCCTTATCTCAGCTCGCTGGTCACCATAGCATCTCCCACCTGTAGCACACGCTCCAGCAGGTATATCTCTCTAGTCACCCCCAAAACCAATTCTTTCTTTGGCCGCCTCTCCTTCCAGTTCTCTGCTGCCAACGACACAGAGACTGGAACGAACTAGAAAAAGCACTGAAACTGGAAACACTTATCTCCCTCACTAGCTTTAAGCACCAACTATCAGAGCAGCTCACAGATTACTGCACCTGTACATAGCCCACCTATATTTTAGCCCAAACTACTACCTCTTTCCCTACTGTATTTAATGTATTTATTTTGCTCCTTTGCACCCCATTTTTTTTATTTCTACTTTGCACATTCTTCCATTGCAAATCTACCATTCCAGTGTTTTACTTGCTATACTGTATTTACTTTGCCACCATGGCCTTTTTTTGCCTTTACCTCCCTTATCTCACCTCATTTGCTCACATCGTATATAGACTTGTTTATACTGTATTATTGACTGTATGTTTGTTTTGCTCCATGTGTAACTCTGTGTCGTTGTATGTGTCGAACTGCTTTGCTTTATCTTGGCCAGGTCGCAATTGTAAATGAGAACTTGTTCTCAACTTGCCTACCTGGTTAAATAAAGGTGAAATAAATAAAATAAATAAATAAAAATTTCCCTCTGTGCTGTAGACTTGGTGGGTAATCCCGAATGAATCGGGCCCAAAAGTGTCGCCACCGGTGTCTGCCTACGAGGTTGGTATCAGCATACATGGCTTGAGGAAGTGACGCATCTCGTCGTCCCATGAATAGCATATTCGGTGTAACCGGATCGGGGTCAGCGATGTCTGCAGAGAGATATCCCAAGGGTTTGGAGTTCAGAATCCCTTCCACCTCTATCAGGATGGTCCTCAAGACCGTTTCAGTGACAGTTTGGTCCCCTAGTACGACTCGTAAGGCCGTCTTTACAGATTTGATCTCTCGCTCCCATGTTCCTCCAAAATGAGGAGTGCCTGGAGAGTTAAATTTGAATGAGATTTGTTGGTCCATCAGCTGATCCTGGAGGCTGGGTTCCATGGCTTGGAAGGCTTCCTCCAACCTGGCTTCTCCTGCCTTGAAGTTCGTACCTCTGTCAGCCATGATCTCGTAGGGTTTCCCCCGTCCGGAGATAATAAACCGCCGTAGGGCCATGAGAAAGGCTTCCGTATCCAAACTCTCCAGTAGGTCCAAGTGGACACATCTGGTTGTCAAACACTTGAATAGAATGCCCCAGCGCTTTTCCACACGACGACCTAACTTGATCATCAAGGGGCCAAAGCAATCTACTCCTGTTGACCAGAAGGGTGGTTTAAGGAGGCGCAAGCGAGCAGGGGGTAAATCTGACATTTTGGGCACCGTAGCTCCGGCCCGCCATCTCTGACATTCTACGCAGGCGTATTGGTGCTTACGAATGGCTCCTCGTCCTCCAATTATCCAGTACTTCCGCCTCATCTCCCCATAGACCCTCTCTGGCCCTGGGTGGAGAAGCCGCTCATCATAACTCTTGATGAGGAGCCTGGTAAGAGGGTGTCTGGAGTAAAGGATAATTGGGTGGATAGCATCTGGGTCCAAAACCTCTGCTTGGCGCAGCCTCCCTCCGACTCTGATCACTCCAAGGATTGGATCATATTCTGGGGCAAGAGAGAGAAGACGGCTGTCCTTAGCCACTTCCCTACCGGCTTTCAGAGCTTTTAACTCCTCAGGGAAGCTAACCGCTTGTGCTTGCTGGAGGAGTAGCATCTCTGCCGCGAGGGAGGTGGGTATAGGAGCCACCCCATCTGAGGTCTGGTTTGTGGCGGTGATCAGATCCGGCAGTGTTTGGGATTGTGTTAGGTCAGGGAGAGCCGTTGTTGGTTCCGTAGAAATGCTGTAGCATTGGGCGGACTTCCTTAACCTCTCTGGGCAACCCGACGCGCTAGCGTCCCACCTTGCCAACAATAAATGCAAATGCGCTACGCCAAATGCTAATAGCACTCGTTAAAACTCAAACGTTCATTAAAACTCACATGCAGGGTACTCAATTGAAGCTACACTCGTGAATCTAGCCAACAAGTCAGATTTTTAAAATGCTTTTCGGCGAAAGCATGAGAAGCTATTATCTGATAGCATGCAACACCCCGGAATACCAGAAGGGGACGTAAACAAAAGAATTAGCGTAGCCGGCGCTACACAAAACGCAGAAATAAAATATAAAACATTCATTACCTTTGACGAGCTTCTTTGTTGACACTCCTATATGTCCCATAAACATCACAATTGGGTCTTTTTTTCGATTAAATCGGTCCTTGTATACCCAAAATGTCCATTTATGAAGACCATCAGATCCAGGAAAAACACCGTTTTGAAACGCAACGTTATTTTTTTAAATTAAAAAAGTTGCCTATAAACTTTGACAAACCACTTCAAACTACTTTTGTAATCCAACTTTAGGTATTAGTAAACGTTAATACGCGATCGAATTCAACACGGGGCGATCTGTATTCAATAGCATTAAGTCTTCAGACGATGGTCGATATTCTCTCTACCAAAACTTCCTTTGTGATGCAGTAATGACAGGAAGTGCCTCTTCTTCGTTGAACCAAGGAATAACGTCACATCAATTGCCAAGACTGGAGACATCGTGTGGAAGCTGTTGGAATTGTCAACTGGGAGCCATCTATTTTCTCTTCCCATAGACAATACAGGCAACTGGCGCATTGATATTTTTTTTCTTTTGGGTGATCAGTTTTCCTTGGGATTTTCCCCGAGACACACATTCGGTTATAGTCACAGCCGTGGTTTAACCAGTTTTAGAAACTTCAAAGTGTTTTGTATCCACACATACTAATCATATGCATATACTATATTCCTGGCATGAGTAGCAGGACGTTGAAATGTTGCGCGATTTTTTACAAAATGCTGAAAAAAGTAGCCCTAGCTCTAACTCATGAGCTTCAGTTGGTTGCGGAGGGGCCGTACGCCTGGTGGCTGACGGCCACTCGTTCTCTGGTTGGGACAAGAATGGTGGTCCCAAGCTCCAGCGATGGGGTTGAGCCAGTTCCTGTAATAATGTCATCAGCAGGATTGTTTATGCTATCAACATACCTCCAGTCCTGGACTTCTGTTAGGTCTTGGATTTCCGCAATGCGAGTTCCGACGAACACCTTATACCTGCAGGACTCAGACTTGAGCCAGGTCAATACAGTGGTCGAATCACTCCAGTAGATGACCCTTTGGATTGACAAGGTGAGCTCGGCTCGCAAGGTAGAGGCCAACTGGGCTCCGGAAAGGGCAGCACTGAGTTCCAGCCGAGGCATTGACAACTGCTTCTTGGGTGCGACCCTGGACCTGGCCATGACAAAGGAGACATGGGTGTGGCCTGCCTTATCCTCCACTCTAAGATAGGAAACCGCCCCATACGCTCGCTCCGAAGCGTCACAGAACACATGCAGTTCCAGGCATGATCCCGGTTGGTCAGCACAGGATGGTACATAACATCTTGGCATTTGGACATCAGAGAGCTCCGTTAACTCCGTTTCCCAACAGATCCATCGTTCCACTAGGTCAGCCGGGTGGATTGGTTCATCCCAGTCCCTCTTGGTCTGCCACAGGTCCTGGACTAAGACTTTGGCCCGTGTTGTGTATGGCAGGATATACCCAAGGGGATTGTATTGACTGGCCAGGGTCCGATAGATGGTGCGCAGAGTGGGGGTTTCGGTACTCGGGGATGAGCGGTGCTTATACCCCAGGGTATCCGGTATGCAGCTCCACCCCAGTCCTAGAGTGGGCTCTTCTGGGTTAGCACCCGACTGCGTTAGCCATAGTTCACTGCTACTGGACCTAGCTTGTGGTGGGAGGTGCTGGATAACCTCCGCTCTGTTACTAGCCCACTGTCGGACCTCAAATCCCCATTTGGACAGGAGATTCCGTACTTTATCAAGGAGTGCTTTCGCTTCAGCCGTGGATGGGATGCTCTGTAAGCAGTTATCCACATAGAAGGCATTTTCCACTGAATCCAATACTTCTGGGTCACTGTCTGGATGCTCCCGTGCGTGTCTCTGCAGAGCGTATATGGCACAGCAACGACTGCAGGTGGTGCCAAATGGGAGTACCTGCCATTCATAGATTGTGGGCTCTGCATCTCGTTCCATATCTCGCCATATGAACCGGAGCAGTGTGGTGTCGGAAGGCAGTAAACGAATCTGATGAAACATGGCTTTGATGTCTCCACTGATGGCTGTAGAGTGCTGCCGGAACCGGTGAAGGACACCGAGCAAGGAAGGACCTAAGTTTGGTCCGGGGAGTAGACAGTCATTCAGGCTTTGACCAGCAGCTTGGTATGAACAGTTGAAGACAAGTCTATACTTCCCACCATGTTGCTGGATAACATGGTGAGGGAGATACCAGGATTCACGAAGTGCGTTTCCCTCTTCATGAGCTGTCACTTCAGTGACGTAGCCTGCCTTCACAAGGTTATGAATCTCTCGGTTATGAACTTCTACAAGCTCAGGATTCTTCACCAGGCGTCGCTCCGTTCCACGCAGTTGTGGGAGTACAGCCCGTGTCATGGTTGCCAGAGGAGGATGGTTGGGCACCCGTAGCAGTGGGGTTGCATACCTGAGAACGCCATCCATTTCAGTGGTGGTGGTGCTCTTCTCCAGGAGGTCTAATGCATAGGAGTCATGTTTCGAGCGAGTGACCTCCTGTAGCTTCCGGTTGGAGAAGGTGTCCATCTTCCAGAGCATCTCAACATTCCGAATGAGGTCAGTGGCTGCATCTGGATTGCTTCTGGTGAAGAGGACTTGCTGTGACTGTACAGCTTGGGTGTAGAGAAGTAGATGGGATGGACCTTGCACAGCCCAACCCAAGGATGTATGGACAGCTATGGGCCCTCCTTCTGGTCCAGCTCGTAGAGGCTCAGTCGGGGTGACGAGATGTGGGTGGTCTGACCCAATCAGGATAAGTGGCGCTACTCTGGCCAGGTTAGGAAGTGGTCATCCTCGTAGATGAGGATATTGTTTCTGTAGAACACATACCGGGCAGGAGTGCTCTGCGAGATTCAAGCTATCTGCCGTGAAGGCATTGGTGATGTTATAGGCCATGTCCCTGTTTCCTGAAGGTGAAATGCTAAAGGTTACAGCAGAGCCTTTCATTTGGTTAACATCATGTCGCACCGTTCTGAGATTAAGGGTCTCGGGGGTCCCCTCCAGGTTAAGCTGACGGGTGGCTGCCGTGAGTATGATTGTTCTTTCTGACCCATCATCTAGAACGGTGAATGTATCAATGCTTCTCCCTTCACTTTGCAGAGTGACCTTGACCACCTTCAACATGACCCTTGGAGACCGGTTCTGCTGGTCGAGGTACAGCTCCTTTGCAGCTCCTACCATGAGCATACCCTGCTCCTTCTGTGCTTGGGGAATTAGATCATGCAACACGGTGAGATGGATTTCTTTACAGCGGTTGCAGGGTTTCTCCAATGTGCAGCCTTATGGCTACGGGCACACTTGTAGCACCGCTCGCCTGAAGTGATCCAGGCCTTCAATTGAGTTTGAGTGAGCTTTTTTACCCTGGGGCATGAACCAAGGTAGTGCCCCTTACTATTGCAATATGGGCAGTAAGGCTGAAATTTGATGTTCTTGCTCTTGAGAGGGGTCTACCACTCTAAATTCCAAGCATCTGCCTCTAACCCTAGGAAGCTCTTTGCCACCTTCTCCTCCCTCCTGAATCCTCCTCCCCCTCCCCCCCCCTCCTCCCTCTCTGCAGATGACTTCGTCAACCATTTTGAAAAGAAGGTCGACGACATCCGATCCTCGTTTGCTAAGTCAAACGACACTGCTGGTTCTGCTCACACTGCCCTACCCTGTGCTCTGACCTCTTTCTCCCCTCTCTCTCCAGATGAAATCTCGCTTCTTGTGACGGCCGGCCGCCCAACAACCTGCCCGCTTGACCCTATCCCCTCCTCTCTTCTCCAGACCATTTCCGGGGACCTTCTCCCTTACCTCACCTCGCTCATCAACTCATCCCTGACCGCTGGCTACGTCCCTTCCGTCTTCAAGAGAGCGAGAGTTGCACCCCTTCTGAAAAAACCTACACTCGATCCCTCCGATGTCAACAACTACAGACCAGTATCCCTTCTTTCTTTTCTCTCCAAAACTCTTGAACGTGCCGTCCTTGGCCAGCTCTCCCGCTATCTCTCTCAGAATGACCTTCTTGATCCAAATCAGTCAGGTTTCAAGACTAGTCATTCAACTGAGACTGCTCTTCTCTGCATCACGGAGGCGCTCCGCACTGCTAAAGCTAACTCTCTCTGCTCTCATCCTTCTAGACCTATCGGCTGCCTTCGATACTGTGAACCATCAGATCCTCCTCTCCACCCTCTCCGAGTTGGGCATCTCCGGCGCGGCCCACGCTTGGATTGCGTCCTACCTGACAGGTCGCTCCTACCAGGTGGCGTGGCGAGAATCTGTCTCCTCGCCATGCGCTCTCACCACTGGTGTCCCCCAGGGCTCTGTTCTAGGCCCTCTCCTATTCTCGCTATACACCAAGTCACTTGGCTCTGTCATAACCTCACATGGTCTCTCCTATCATTGCTATGCAGACGACACACAATTAATCTTCTCCTTTCCCCCTTCTGATGACCAGGTGGCGAATCGCATCTCTGCATGTCTGGCAGACATATCAGTGTGGATGACGGATCACCACCTCAAGCTGAACCTCGGCAAGACGGAGCTGCTCTTCCTCCCGGGGAAGGACTGCCCGTTCCATGATCTCGCCATCACGGTTGACAACTCCATTGTGTCCTCCTCCCAGAGCGCTAAGAACCTTGGCGTGATCCTGGACAACACCCTGTCGTTCTCAACCAACATCATGGCGGTGGCCCGTTCCTGTAGGTTCATGCTCTACAACATCCGCAGAGTACGACCCTGCCTCACACAGGAAGCGGCGCAGGTCCTAATCCAGGCACTTGTCATCTCCCGTCTGGATTACTGCAACTCGCTGTTGGCTGGGCTCCCTGCCTGTGCCATTAAACCCCTACAACTCATCCAGAACGCCGCAGCCCGTCTGGTGTTCAACCTTCCCAAGTTCTCTCACGTCACCCCGCTCCTCCGCTCTCTCCACTGGCTTCCAGTTGAAGCTCGCATCCGCTACAAGACCATGGTGCTTGCCTACGGAGCTGTGAGGGGAACGGCACCGCAGTACCTCCAGGCTCTGATCAGGCCCTACACCCAAGCAAGGGCACTGCGTTCATCCACCTCTGGCCTGCTCGCCTCCCTACCATTGAGGAAGTACAGTTCCCGCTCAGCCCAGTCAAAACTGTTCGCTGCTCTGGCCCCCAATGGTGGAACAAACTCCCTCACGACGCCAGGACAGCGGAGTCAATCACCACCTTCCGGAGACACCTGAAACCCCACCTCTTCAAGGAATACCTAGGATAGGATAAGTAATCCTTCTCACCACCCCCCCTTAATGATTTAGATGCACTATTGTAAAGTGGCTGTTCCACTGGATGTCAGAAGGTGAATTCACCAATTTGTAAGTCGCTCTGGATAAGAGCGTCTGCTAAATGACTTAAATGTAAATGTAATGTAAATGTCTTCTACCCGGGTTCCTCCCCGGCTTCACTATTTAAGTACATGGTAGTGTGATTCAGCCTTTTCTGTCCCTCCTGGCATTCAAACTCTTTCCTTCCCCCGGTGGCTATGGCTGAGATTGTGGCCTGGTGAGCGATGCTCTTCGCCTTTGCCTTCACCTCCAACCATGCGGCCAGGTCTCTAAGAGCATAGGTGCTTCTCAAGCCCTCTTTTAGGATGCCCTTATTCAAACAATGTTCAATGAAACTGTCTCTGAGGTACACTGGAAGTTTGCTAAGAAGCCTGTTCTCGTGGGAGCCACATTTCAGCTCGTTCCCGTCTTCTCCTTCAACGGATTGAAGCATCGAGGTCAGGGATTGGACAGCCAGGGAGAATTCTTGGAAGGCAGCATGGTCTCCCATTTTAATTTGAGATGTGTTCAGGATGTTGTTTAGTTCATTCTGGACTAACTGACGTGGCTCACCATATCTCGCCTTCAGGGCCTGGAGAGCTGCAGTGTATGGTGTTACAGAGTGCATAAAGGATTGGGCCAGCCTGTATGCACTGGGAAACCGCAAATGATCCATTAGTACTTGGTATTTGTAGCGTTCTGACAGATGACTGTGAATACCCAGTCGGCTCTCCAATGCCATTTCCAAAAGGACAAATTCACTCTCCTTTTCGTTTTCAAAGTATGGCAGTTTGGGTCTGGGAATTCCATAGGCTGAGGCTACTAGAAGTTTCATAATGTTGGCTCCCTCTTCTGGTTGCGTGAAGGATAAACCCGGGACTTCTGATGAGCCCACTGTGGCCTCATTGGGCCGGTCCCCTGCTGTCCCAGACCTTCCATTTGTGGCAGCCGGAATTGGGCGAGAACCCTTCAACCTGTTTGAGGACTGGCCTGGCCCTGGACGAAAGGAACGATTTGCCTTGGTTGGTAATTGGCGGAAAGGCGAAGGAGTGATGCTTTGTCCAGATGGAGGAATGCTAACTTCTGTCACTGGCATAGAGGGCGTTGGCGGAGCGGCCTGTCTCCCGTGCCCCGTGTTGGCTGTTGACCCCGGAGCCTCCGGGGACTGTGTGCCATGCTGTACCAGAGGGGCAGATTGGGAAAGAAAGGCAGACAGGTCAGGTCCATGTGGAGTGGTGGTCACGTCAACTCCCTGTTCGTTCCTCTCCAGGAAGGATGAGACCATCCATGCCTCCTCCAATTCCCTTCTGTCTTGACGGTGCCGTCGCTGCTGTGCCAGGTCCTTGGCAATGAATTCCCTTTCCAGTAGAGCTCTACGGGCCTGCACATCCAATTAGTGACATCGTTCGTCAGCCTGTCGTTCCTCCTCAATCTGATGCTCAATTTCTTCCAAAGCTAATAGTTTCATCCTCTCTTGTAGGACAGCGGTCTGTGAATCGCTGAGGGCTAGTGAATGGCGGCTGCCATGGCCACTTCCAAAGGGGTAACCACTGGTCGAACTCCCACTCCTTCTTGAGTGCTTCGACGATTTCCCATTAGTTAAGGGGTGAGCGGAGCCTGCCTCTGAAAGCTGGTCGACCTGTGCAGTGTGAGTTACCTCCTCCATAGGTTCTTCATGTAGACCACTTTCCTGCTCCAAAGCAGTTTCCGGTCCTTGGCTCAGAGGAGATGGTTGATGGCTGAAACGTATAATTGATCCATCAACTCTTTGAGCTCTGGTGGGCTTGCCCTTTGATGTCGGAAACTCGAACACATAATCCTTAAGATAACCAGGTGCTTGCCTGGTGCTGCTGGTGGTTGAGGATGAAGCCTTTGTTGCTTTAGGCTTAGCTCCTGGATATTTCCTTTGTTCCAAGACCTTTCCCTCAGCTGCTCTCTCCTCCTCTCTTCTTCCTTCCAGTGGAGACAATTCTTCTCTCTCCGCCTCCATTTCCTTTTCACCTGTCTTTGGTTCAGTCATCATCCGGCTCAAAGGACCATTGTAAGATTTGTGGAATCTGTGTGGGTAGCTGGACAGGTAGGAATGACTGACAGTGAAGGTGAATTCCTTTAACCATAAAGTGGTATATTTACTGAGTAGTCTGTGGTGGATTCATGGATGCACAGAACTTCTGGATCAGATGGTGTTAAGGAAGAGACAGCAGCGAGATCATGCGATGGCCATTTCCTCCTTTTATGGAGTTGAGATCTGTCGGACATTTCCACCTGACCTAATTGAAGTGCCCCTGGCCCAGCTGAGTAAATGGCAATGAATTAAAGGATTATTCCACCAACTCCATGGGCCTTTTCTACAATATGTGTTCTTTCATAGTTTTGATGTCTTTACTATTATTCTACAATGTAGAAAATAGTAAAAATAATAAACCCCTTGAATGAGTAGGTGTGTCAACTTTTGACTGGTACTGTAAGTATTTAGACCCTTTGCTATGAGACTCAAAATTGAGCTTAGGTGCATTCTGCATTCCATTGATTTATCCTTGAGATGTTACTACAACTTGATTGGAGTACACCTGTTGTAAATTCAATTGATTGGGCATGACTTGGAAAGGCACACACTTGTCTATATAAGGTCCCACAGTTGACAGTGCATGTCAGTGCAAAAACCAAGCCATGAGGTCAAAGAAATTGTCAGTTTATTAACTCCGAGACAGGATTATGTCGAGGCACAGATCTGGGGAAGGGTACCAAAAAATGTCTGCAGCATTGAAGGTCCCCAAGAACATAGTGGCATCCGTCATTCTTAAATGGAAGACGTTTGGAACCACCAAGACTCTTCCTAGAGCTGTCCGCCCGGCAAAACTGAGCAATCGGGGGAGAAAGGCCTTGGTCAGGGAGGTGACCAAGAACCCGACGGTCACTCTGACAGATCTCTTGAGTTCCTCTGTGGTGGAGATTGTCCTTCTGGAAGTTTCTCCAAACTTCTCTGCAGCACTCCAGCAATCAGACCTTTATAGTGACCAGACAAGAGCTCGACTGATTAATAGGCATGACCGATTTAATTAGGTCCGATTTTCAAGTTTTCATAACAGTTGGTAATCAGCATTTTTGGATGCGGATTATGGCCGAATTACATTGCATTCCACGAATGCAGCAAGGAGCCAAGGTAAGTCTCTAGCTGGCATTAAACATAGTTTTTTATAGGATATCTACACATAATCACTAGTTAACTACACATGGTTGATGATATTACTAGGTTAACTAGCGTGTCCTGCATTGCATATAATCAATGCAGTGCCTGTTAATATATCAAATCTCAGCAAACTTCCCCAAACGGGGGATGATTGAACAAAAGCACATTTGTGAAAAAAGCCAATCGTTGCACGAATGTACCTAACCATAAACATTAATGACTTTCTTAAAATCAATACACAAGTGTATATTTTTAAACCTGCATATTTAGTTCAAATAAATTCATGTTAGCAGGCAATATTAACTAGGGAAATTGTGTCACTTCTCTTGTGTTCATTGCGCGTAGAGTCAGAGTATATGCAACAGTTTGGGCTACCTGGCTCGTTGCGAATTAATTTGCCAGAATTTTTAATAATTATAACATATTGAAGGTTGTGCAATGTAACAGCAATATTTAGACTTAGGGTTGCCACCCGTGCGATAAAATACAGAACGGTTCTGTATTTCCCTGAAAGATTAAACATTTTGTTTTCGAAATTATAGTATCCAGATTTGACTATATTAAAGACCTAAGGCTCATATTTCTGTGTAATATAATTAAGTCTATTTGATAGAGCAGTCTGACTGAGCGGTGGGCTGCAGCAGCAGGCTCGTAAGCATTCATTCAAACTTTACTGTGTTTGCCAGCAGCTCTTAGCAATGCTTGAAACACAGCGCTGTTAATGACTTCAAGCCTATCAACTCCTGAGATTAGGCTGGCAATACTAAAGTGCCTATTCAAACATCCAATAATCAAAGGTGTATATGAAATACAAATAGTATAGAGAGAAATAGTCTGTCATAATTCCTATAATAACTACAACCTAAAACTTCTTAACTGGGAATATTGAACCACCAGCTTTCATATGTTCTGAGCAAGGAACTTAAACATTAGCTTTTTTACATGGCACATATTCTCCAGCACTGTTTTTGCATTATTTAAACAATTTATCATGTTTTATTATTTTTTTGAGACTAAATAGATTTAATATACAGTGGGGAGAACAAGTTTTTGATACACTGCCGATCCAGAAAATCACATTGTATGATTAAGTAATTCATTTGCATTTTATTGCATGACAAGTATTTGATACATCAGAAAAGCAGAACTTAATATTTGGTACAGAATTACCAATTACAGAGATGATACGTTTCCTGTAGTTCTTGACCAGGTTTGCACACACTGCAGCAGGGATTTTGGCCCACTCCTCCATACAGACCTTCTCCAGATCCTTCAGGTTTCGGGGCTGTAGCTGGGCAATACGGACATTCAGCTCCCTCCAAAGATTTTCTATTGGGTTCAGGTCTGGAGACTGGCTTAGGCCACTCCAGGACTTTGAGATGCTTCTTATGGAGCCACTCCTTAGTTGCCCTGGCTGTGTGTTTCGGGTTGTTGTCATGCTGGAAGACCCAGCCACGACCCATCTTCAATGCTCTTACTGAGGGAAGGAGGTTGTTGGCCAAGATCTCGTGATACATGGCCCCATCCATCCTCCCCTCAATACGGTACAGTCGTCCTGTCCCCTTTGCAGAAAGCATCCCCAGAGAATGATGTTTCCACCTCCATGCTTCACTGTTGGGATGGTGTTTTTGGGGTTGTACTCATCCTTCTTCTTCCTCCAAACACGGTGAGTGGAGTTTAGACCAAAAAGCTCTATTTTTGTCTCATCAGACCACATTAAATTCTCCCATTCCTCCTCTGGATCATCCAGATGGTCATTGGCAAACTTCAGATGGGCCTGGATATGCGCTGGCTTAAGCAGGGGGACCTTGCGTGCGCTGCAGGATTTTAATCCATGACGGCGCAGTGTGTTACTAATGGTTTTCTTTGAGACTGTGGTCCCAGCTCTCTTCAGGTCATTGACCAGGTCCTGCCGTCTAGTTCTGGGCTGATTCCTCACCTTCCTCATGATCATTGATGCCCCACAAGGTGAGATCTCGCATGGAGCCCCAGACAGAAGGTGATTGACCGTCATCTTGAACTTCTTCCATTTTCTAAAAATTGCGCCAACAGTTGTTGCCTTCTCACCAAGCTGCTTGCCCATTGTCCTGTAGCCCCAGCCTAGTGCAGGTCTACAATTTTATCCCTGATGTCCTTACACAGCTCTCTGGTATTGGCCATTGTGGAGAGGTTGGAGTCTGTTTGAGTGTGTGGACAGGTGTCTTTTATACAGGTAATGAGTTCAAACAGGTGCAGTTAATACAGGTAATGAGAGGAGAACAGGAGTGCTTCTTAAAGAAAAACTAACAGGTCTGTGAGAGCTGGAATTCTTACTGGTTGGTAGGTGATCAAATACTTACGTCATGCAATAAAATGCAAATTAATTACTTAAATCATACAATGTAATTTTCTGGATTGTTTTAGATTCCGTCTCTCACAGTTGAAGTGTACCTATGATAAAAAAATACAGACCTCTACATGCTTTGTAAGTAGGAAACACTGCCGATTTTGCAGGTTATCAAATACTTGTTCTCCCCACTGTATGTATTATGTTAAGTTAAAATAAGTGTTCATTGTTCATTCAGTATTGTTGTAATTGTCACTATTACAAATATATATAAAAATCGTCCGATTTTAATCAATATCAGCTTTTTTTGGTCCTCCAATAATCGATATTGGCGTTAAAATCATAACCAGTCGACCTCCAGACCAGATGGAAGCCAATCCTCAGTAAAAGGCACATGACAGCCCGCTTGGAGTTTGCCAAAGGGCACCTAAAGGACCAAGAGAAACAAGATTCTTTGGTCTGATGGAACCAAGACTGAACTCTTTGGCCTGAGTGCCAAGCATCACGTCAGGAGGAAACCTGGCATCAGGCCATGAATCATGGTGGCAGCATCATGCTGTGGGGATATTTTCAGTGGCAGGGACTAGGAGACTATTCAGGATCGAGGGAAAGATGAACGGAGCATATAGAGATCCTTGATGAAAACCTGCTCCAGAGCGCTCAGGACCTCAGACTGGAGCGAATGTTCACCTTCCAACAGGATAGCGACCCTAAGCACACAGCCAAGTCAATGCAGGAGTGGATTCGGGACAAGTTTCTGACTGTCCTTTAGTGGCCCAGCCAGAGCCCAGACTTGGACCCGATCGAACATCTCTGGAGAGACCTGGAAATAGCTGTGCAGCAATGCTTCCCATCCAACCTGACAGAGCTTGACAGGATCTGCAGAGAAGAATGGAAGAAACTCCCCAAATACAGGTGTGCCAAGCTTGTAGCATCATACCCAAGAAGACACGAGGCGGTAACATAAATACCTATGTTTAAATAAGTGACTGACTTTTTAAAATGTCATATCTTGTTATTTCAGGTGGAGTTGTTCATGTATGAACCCATAATCTGAATTAGTGTAATAACTTAACAAATATACAACTTTAATAGGTTTGTTTAGTGTCTCTTGCACAATGGTAGACCTGGTTTATGTGGTGTTTTGCTGTATAGTCACAAGGGTAGACCTGGTTTATCAGGGTATTGGGACATACTATAGCCACAGGTGTAACCATGGTTTGTATGGGTATTTGGGCTGAGGTGCTGGGGTATTAGTTTGAGTTTTCAGGCTTAGGCAACATTTAGACATAGCTTAGTTGACTAATTGGGTTCAAGCACAGGTGCAGACTTTGTAGGTATGTACATTGGAGGGGAATTACAGGTGTAGACCTGGTTTCTATGACAACTGGGACTGAAGTACAAGTATAGACCTGGTTTGTATGAATGTTGAGGCTTGGGCACTGGGGTAGACCTGCAGTTATATGAGTATACTCATGGATTTGCCTGGTTTACATTAGTAATGTGGTGTAGGGATACACAAGGTTAGTACAGGTAATAGGTCTGGATGCCCATTCAAAACCTTTCTGACAAGTTTGTGGTATGAAAAAAGTTCATCGGTCCTGGGCACATTTGTTATACCACTGTACTATGGATTGACTTATGAAATTATTAGTGTAAACAGGTTAGAGGTCACATGACTAAGATATGCAAATAACAGTGTTGGAATGTGCAGCGAATAGCTGAATATAGGTTACTGTTGGTGACTTGGGGAATACAGGGCTAAAGGAAAGTGTATGTGGGCTGAGATCTGCAAGTACAGGGATGAGGTGTATTGGCAAAGGAACTAGGGTCCTATAAGTGACAAATAGGTCATTTAGATCTAGGATATGGGTGTATCGGTACTTGATTGTACCAATATTAGTGTGTGTGTGTGTGTGTGTTAGGGCATGGGGTTAACAGAGCTGGGGTGTGTGGGTAATTGAGTTTTTAGGTGTGGGCTGAGGTATATAGATATTTGGGCTGGGGTGTGTGGGTAATTGGGTTTAGGTGTGGGCTGAGGTATATAGATATTTGGGCTGGGGTGTGTGGGTAATTGGGTTTAGGTGTGGGCTGAGGAATATAGATATTTGGGCTGGGGTGTGTGGGTAATTGGGGTTAGGTGTGGGCTGAGGTATATAGATATTTGGGCTGGGGTGTGTGGGTAATTGGGTTTAGGTGTGGGCTGAGGTATATAGATATTTGGGCTGGGGTGTGTGGGTAATTGGGGTTAGGTGTGGGCTGAGGTATATAGATGTTTGGGCTGGGGTGTGTGGGTAATTGGGTTTAGGTGTGGGCTGAGGTATATAGATATTTGGGCTGGGGTGTGTGGGTAATTGGGGTTAGGTGTGGGCTGAGGTATATAGATATTTGGGCTGGGGTGTGTGGGTAATTGGGTTTAGGTGTGGGCTGAGGTATATAGATATTTGGGCTGGGGTGTGTGGGTAATTGGGGTTAGGTGTGGGCTGAGGTATATAGATATTTGGGCTGGGGTGTGTGGGTAATTGGGGTTAGGTGTGGGCTGAGGTATATAGATATTTGGGCTGGGGTGTGTGGGTAATTGGGGTTAGGTGTGGGCTGAGGTATATAGATATTTGGGCTAGGGTGTGTGGGTAATTGGGTTTAGGTGCGGGCTGAGGTATATAGATATTTGGGCTGGGGTGTGTGGGTAATTGGGTTTAGGTGTGGGCTGAGGTATATAGATATTTGGGCTGGTGTGTGTGGGTAATTGGGTTTAGGTGTGGGCTGGAAATACGGGTTAGGAATATGCTTGCATAATATTGTCACTTTTTTTCCCAAAATCCCCCCAAATCATCATGCAATTCAGATGATTTGAGCAAAGTAAAACTCCATGCTCTTGTCGACCAGCTCTTGATGTGGTAACACCCACCCACGCTATGAAGAGGTCAACTTCGTGTCTCTCCGTCTACCCGATACAGAAAGAGTTGAATAAGAATCCTAGAAAACAATGTAAAAATAAGTAGACTGTTTCATAACCATCAAAGCAGTGTTTTTCCTGCCCTGAGAATATTCATTCCAGCTCTTGGAGAGTAAAATAGATCCCATGGCGTTCTGAAATAATGTTGAGGACTTCTACAGTAGGTTTGTCAGTACTTGTTTACTGTATTGCTCCAAATAGTACTATGATTATTTGTCACAACTGTTGCATGCACTTCATGCACTTAATTTCATGTGTTTGAGATTTATTTTACAACATTAAAATTGATGTATGTCTATCGATGCCACTGAAAACAGGGAGCTGATTGAAAACAAGTACAGAATGCCTTCAACTCTGCAGTGTGGAACTGAATTGTATGTGATCCAAGCCTTCTTTTCAATGAGCCCTTATGTTATATATGATGTCATTTGAATCAGTGGAGTTCAACTATGTATGGCCCCACTGACTGGCTCTCTCCCTCCCACTTAACTCCTCCCTAATGAGGCACTTGGCAGTAAATATGATTACATTAAGAGGCTTTGAGAAAAACATATTTCGCCAAGCATGATTGAGGAACAGTGGTCAGCCTAAATGCACTCCGGGCTTAAAGAAGTAATACATTTTCTTCTGTGTGGCTTATTCTTTCAAAACTAGACCATATCTGACAGACCAAAATAGATTTCTCTATGTTCAATGGGGGAAAAGTGCTTCAGTCAGCAAACGAGATGGACCTTGATTATCTGGCCTCATGACAAAGCTGCTCTGTAGCTGCAAAGGGCTCCTAGTGCAGACTGTCTGCTTGAACCTTATAGTGGACTGTGTGCTGCAGAGTCGGACAAGCAGGATCTATATATCTGAGCTTTATCTCCGAGCACCAAATTGAAGAATACCTTGAGCCAGCATAGCTTTACATCTCAGTGGCCACAAAAAGAAACACTCCAGGCCACCAGAGTTCAAACCGGTGTCAAAGGCCGGCAAACAATAAATCATGTTCTGGGTGTCTACCAGTAAACACATTTTGGTTCCCACTACATGGTTAGAGGCAATACTCAGCTCACCTCATCTTGCAGTCATGATGTGAGCTTGTTTCAGGCTTATGCTTCACATAGAGCAAATAGCTGTAAGTACAAGTAACCTCATCTTGTCCATTTTCTTTTCAGTGTTCTAAGAATGTTTGTTCCAAAGGAACTGTCAAGCAACGTTCCCAGAACTCCAGGGGCCATTCCTTGATCTAATTATGACATGAATAAAAGCTTTTCCTTGGACTCTGATCATTTCTGAAAGGTTGTGCTTGACTGAGCATTTTAGGACAATCCTGGCAAACATTGCACTTTACAGTTATCTCATACAAATGGGCGTCAGACAAAAGAAATTCCCTTGTATTCTAGCATCTGGTTAGCTGGACTTACAGAGTTGCATGTGTCTACAAACAACTAACTGAAGTGCCACTTGTAGGTTTAAGCATATTGACACTAGTGATTCAAGCATTGTGTTATAACTGTATTCTGAGAAAAAGGAGCCAGAGCGATAGATTCTCAATAAGACTGTGACAGGCACCAGGCTGGTCTGTCAGGTGCTCATTTAGCCTCTTCTAACCCCCACCACTCTCCCCTTCAGCCATGTTGTGAAACTGAGAGAGCTGGATGTGTTCTTTGTGGTGACGTCCCAGAGGAGAGGGATAACCCTGGGGTACAGAGGCAGGCTGGGAGGAGCAGCTGGAGAGCAATTCTCCCTTGGCTCCTGTCCCAGTTAGCGTGGTCTTACACAGCACGCGTGCGGGCACACACAAGATTGAATAGCCTCTGGATTGCATTAAGGCCTGTGGGGCCAGAATGCCAGTTACTGGAAAGAAAAGCATGCAACCCTAGTTTGACTCTAGTAAATATCTAGCTCACAAACACATTTTTATTTTCTCTGCCTATAAAATGTTCCACCAATGAATTTATATTCTGTAGTGACATTTGATTTCTGTATCATCTTCCCCATTAGCATGCTGGTCTTTAGAAACCATTACATGATATAGCAAGGCATCAGGACAGGAGTTAAGACCAGGACACATCCCTGTGGTAGTGGACATGTTGGCATGATGTCACACCCTGGTCTTAGTATTTTGTGTTTTCTTCATTTATTTGGTCAGGCCAGGGTGTGGCATGGGTTTTTGTATGTGGTGTGTTTTGTATTGGGGGTTTTTCACATGTATTGGGATGGTAGCTTAGTGGGGTGTTCTAGGTGAATGTATGGCTGTCTGAAGTGGTTCTCAATCAGAGGCAGGTGTTTATCGTTGTCTCTGATTGGGAACCATATTTAGGCAGCCATATTCTTTGAGTGTTTCGTGGGTGATTGTCCTTTTGTCCCTGTTCTGTGTTAGTTTACACCAGTATAGGCTGTTTCGGTTTTCGTTACGTTTGTTGTTTTTGTAATTGATTCGTGTTTACTTTTGTTTATTAAACATGGATCGCAATCTACACGCCACATTTTGGTCCGACTCTCCTTCGCACAAACAAAACTGTAACACACGAACCATCAAACAACCCTCTTTTCTGTGGTGACTCAGCTCCGGGTAGGTTCCTTGTTCCTTGTCAATCATTGGCTTATTGGTGAAGTCAGCAATCAGACAATATCTTTAAGTAAATCAATCAATCAAATCTTTATTAATGCAATTGCAGACAGAAGTTGACAACGGGAACATACCACCCATGTTTCCGAGTAAGTCCTGCAAAACCAAGCCCATGCATATACAGTTATGCAAACTTGCAGGAGAAAATAGTAGTCCAGTGTTTTCTAAGGGCTCAGCAGTAATTTTCGATTCCTGTGTGGTGTACAGTGGTATATCTGACTTGTCTTATCTCTTTACTCCCCTGCAGGGTTCTGTGTTTATGTCTCTCTTTTCGCCTTGAGGCGCTTTCTCACAGACACCCTGTTTTGACTGCAATAACTCACACATCTCAGACTATTTCTTATAAGAGGCAGAGACTAGAAAAGAACTGTGGAACAATATTAAACCTTATAATGCATATATTGCTAATATGTGGTCCAGGACCCTATAAATGTAGTGTGGGGGGGAGGAGGGATCTTATAGCCCTTCCCCTTCTATTAATACAACATAAGCATAATCAATTATTATAATACATCAATCATTTGGGGCAGCCCCTATCATGACCCCATCACTTTCACTTGGCACTTCCCTCTCAGACTGACAATCTGTATACAAGTGGTGTCCTACCAGGTTTTTTTTACATCTCTGGCAGCAATGCAACAGTCTCTGTCCTGTGAAAAAAGCTGTACGAAGCCATAGATCAGCAGAATATTCGCCAGCCAATTCTCTGCTCCTTGGACCTGACCAAGCTCTTCTTTGCAGTGAAAGATGGTAAAGCAAAAACTGGGAATTAATTTTCATCTTCATTCCACACTGATTCCAACTGTGCCCGTTGCATCTCATTCACCCGCCCCTACGCCCCACTTTAATATTCCAGCTTCTCCTAGTATGCAGATTTCAAATGAGGCTTACTGTAACTGGGAGGGACATTTAACGGCTGCACAATTTTGAGTCCCAGTCTTGTTGTCTGAGCTTATTATACTGTCTCCACAGGTCACCGACAGCTGTTCTCTGGAGCTCTGCACCACTATAAGGGATGATGGGAAAGTGATGCAGAGAGGGAGGCAGAAAAGGGTGGAAAGGAGGAAATGAGCAGCCATTAAAAGATTAAACATTGAAGATTAGGGATGGAAGGAAAGTGGAGACAGAGCTGTTAGACTGACTCCCTGTGGAGGGAGGAGGCCACATAGGAGCCTCGCTGCTGCAGCATGGATGAATATAGCCCAAGATTAGGCTCAATTAGAACATTAACTGTAATTGTTTATGCAGTAACACTGCTAATTGTTTCCGACAACACTAACCTAATACGACACCTCTTGGTGGATCCATAGTACTACAGTTTATGGTAGTCAGTCAACCCCCGAACGTGAGTGTGAGCCAATCAACACTTGTAAATAAATTACCAACTGGATCTGTGTCTGGACATTGCTTTATTATTCATATTAAACATAAGGAATGTTACATTAACCAATCAAAACTCCACCACAGGAACATATTAGGTGGTTTATTAGACCCTGATCACACCCAATCAATGATAACAACCACAGGAGCAAATGAGATGGTTGCGCCAAGCGATCACAAGAGTTCAATCTAATAAAGTTTATTTATCAATCTACATATGTTGTTTATTGTCCAGAGATGGTAGGTTCGTTCAAACACTTATGGTTTCCCTTCCCTTTGTTGGAGAAAATTGAAGCTATAGTGTTGAGACATCGCCACATTTTCAAGTGTAAAGCAAGGAGAGCCAATAGGCTCAGGTTCAGCTATTGATATTGTCATAGGGATTTAGCTCCCTTGATTGGCCTGTGGAAGAGAGGTGTCAGGAGGAGTGGATCTGATCGGACACTGAAGTGGTCCTGACTCCTGGGCCATGATGAGAACGGACGGGACAGAGTGGGGATCGGGGATGAGTTGACAGCACTTCTGTTTGCAAGGGGGTACTACGATGAATCTGAGCCAAGGGACCAATTGTCTGTGAAACAAGTCAGCAGTCACATAATGTGAAGGATGTGAGAGGGAATTGAATGTCTGGGAGAAGACACAGCAGACTGAGGTGGACTGTATTGAGGGCTCTTGGAATGGGACAAATGCTTTGCCACTGAGAGTTGCTGGTGTCAAGGCTCCTGGCCAGATGCCAGGGTACATCTTCTACAATGGCTGTGTCAGCAGTGGCTTCATACACATATCTTGGCATGTTATCTCCTCCACTCCTCCTTCCCCAGTTTATGAAGAAACCAAATTAAATAAAAAATATGATTGGTAATTTGCAGAGTAAATAAATGTGTATTTAAGCACTACTCATCCAAAAACATAGGTGGTGCCTGTCAAACCCAGTTGATGTATGACAGTATGTGGCACAATGTGTCCTAGTCACCAGGCTTCCACATGATCTCATACCCCGACATTAGGATTTTGTCATGCTGCAGATGGCTCGCTGTGCCTTGGCCTGGGGTAAGGTGCCCTGCATGCTTGGGAAAGAGAGCTAATATTAGTCATCAACAAGAGTTAGACTATATCAGGAAAACAACAGCATAACATGCACACATAATACATTTTATGTCTACCCCTGTGTCTTATTCTTTCGTTTCTGAAATTACATGTGTTCAAGTAAAGGCTCTATGGGACCATTCATTTTATAAAACACATATACTGCATTTCAGTTAACAGATATAAATGGCAAGAAATACTGCATACTGTGTTGAGCAGATTCAAGCAGTCATTACAGTCATCTGAGTAAATTAATCCAAATAGCTACAGTTCCAATTATCTATGGCATGTACTGTAGTCACTGTGGGAGATTTAAAAGAAAGCCATTGAAAACGATCCTGTCAAACATGAATGGACCGTAACAATGCTAAATGCAATGCTAAGCCCCTCTGCATATGGTTGCATAACTGAATACACACTCTCCATACATACTAGGTTAGGTCAGGACAGCACAGTACCAAAACATCCCAATAGGGTCTGCCTCTGTCTTCCTCATGGAGCACAATTATACAAGTGCCTTGCTATATGTCTTGAGAGGCCTGGGTTTCAATTAGATGAGGCTACAGCACTATGTATGCACTACGTGTTAACAGAGCTTACCTTTCAAACCCAAGTCCATGTTAATCAGGCATCCAGTGTTGTCTGATCCTAGAGCATGTAGGCTAAACAATAGGATCACGACACAAGGGGAAGCGAAAGGTGAAGTGGATGTGGGTGTTGTGTTGGAAGAATAAGACTTTCACAACGACAAAAGTTTATTAGCTATCACGCTTACATGCCCACTTCCCTGAGCTCACATATCAACGTTTTGACAAAGTATGGTGGCCCTTCAGGATAACAATATGATGAGTCAAAGACCCACACAGCAAACTCACAGGAGCTAAATAACAAACATAACATTTGGAAATATCTCCCAAGGATGAACCAGACTTGTGGAGGTCTACTTTTTTTTCTGAGGTCTTGGCTGATTTCTTTTGATTTTCCTATGATGTCAAGCAAAGAGGCACTGAGTTTGAAGGTAGGCCTTGAAATACATCCACAGGCACACCTCCAATTGATTCAAATGATGTCAATTAGCCTATCAGAAGCTTCTAAAGCCATGACATCATTTTCTGGTATTTTCCAAGTTGTTTAAAAGCACAGTAAACTTAGTCTATGTAAACTTCTGACCCACTGGAA
This sequence comes from Oncorhynchus masou masou, assembly GCF_036934945.1. Classification (NCBI taxonomy): domain Eukaryota; kingdom Metazoa; phylum Chordata; class Actinopteri; order Salmoniformes; family Salmonidae; genus Oncorhynchus; species Oncorhynchus masou. Next base: position 73,307,891 of record NC_088224.1, on the reverse strand, counting down.
TTGTGATACAGTGATTTTTAAGATAAATAATCTGTCTGTAAACAATTGTTAGAAAAATGCACAAAGTAGATGTCCTAAACAACTTGCCAAATCTATAAATGTTAACAAGACATTTGTGGAGTGGTTGAAAAACAAGTTTTAATGACTCCAACCTAAGTGTATGTTAACTTCTGACTTCAACTGTAGTATCAAAATCCTGAAAATGCCCAAGGGGTGCATGAATCCTGACATGTCTGGGCTCAGGAGAAGACAGAGCTGGCTGTTCAGGAGGCTGAGCAGGTTGCATGGCAACGGGAATGTCCTGCCTGACCACTGGAGCAGTGGCCACGTTTACTGTGTTCATGGGAGCAGGAACCCTGAGTAGACAGCTGGCATGCCAACGAGATCCATCTGCCAGTTGAAATGTCACTGGGTCCAGTTGACAACTGACCTGACTTGGAGAGGACCAGAATGTGCTCAGTTTGTTGGGACGATGTGGTTGACATGCTCGGACTCAGATACCTCGATGATTTGCGGCTGATCACTGGGCTTCTTGTCGAACCTGTGCTTCATGTCATGCTGATCCTTCCGCACTGAATACCCAACTGGTGGGCGAGGTCTGGTGAGGGGTAGCACAAGCTCACGCCCCAACATGAGTGAGGCGGGGGAGACTCCCGTAGTGGAATGACAATCTGCGCGGTAGTGGAGAAGGGTCTGGGAGAGTGCAGTCCCCAGAGAGCAACCTCTGGCCATGTGCATGTGCAGTCCATTTTTTAGGCACTGATTAAATCTATCCACCCCTCTGTTTGCCTGGGGTGATAGAAAGAAGTGTGGATGTGTGTGACACTTTGGTTGCTAGGTGAAGTGGTTTCAACAAGAACATGGGTCCCTTGTCTGTGGTAATTGCCCGTGGCAGGCCCCACTGAGCGAAGAGCTCAACCAGAAAGTTGACTATGGTCTCCACTGTGACTGCGCCCATTGGGGTGACTTTGGGCCATTTAGAGTGAAGGTCATACAGCACAATGTGGAACCTTTGATGATGTGGGACATTGTGTAGCTCCCCACAGACGTTGAGCTGTAGGTGCCCAGATGGGTAGTCCGGGGCCTGTATATGGAAAGGAGCAGGGTGGCCAGTCTTCCCCCTGATGAGGCATGACGTGTAGAACCTGACGAGCTCTTCAAGGTCACGATCTATGCCAGGCCACCACACCATGTCACGACACCGATGTTTCAGTTTGACAATGCCGAGATGACCTTCGTGTGCCATTGTTATTTCGAGACCCGAGGACAGAAAGGATCACTGCACAGTAACCGCGTACAATGCAGGCATCATCTCAGCATGACAGTTCATTTTCACATGTGAGAATACCTTCAGGTCTGATGGCTCATGGAAAGACCATCCATTTCCCGATGTTCTCAATTAGTGTGTCAAATGATGCTTCTGCAGTCGACGCGTCCTCGAGTTCCTGCAGGGACACCATGTTCTGTAGAGGAGAGTCTGCTACAATATTATTTTCCTGGAGTGAACTGTACTTGGAAATTGTACTGTTGTAGGCGATCTGACCACCTATGGAGACAGAGGGGCCTGTGTCCCCAGCCAGTGGTGGACATCAGGGCTGTGAGGCATGATGGTCTGTTCGGCAGGTGAAGGAGCAACCATGAAGGTGGCAATGTCACTGTTCACAAGCCCAGATGCAAGCGAAAACCTCTACTGAGTGCCTTTGCCCTGTCGGACTGAGAGTGCTGCTGAGGCGTCACAGGTCACCAGCGTGGGGCAGATCAAGTGCAAATGAGCCAGGGTCGGAGATGTGGTGAGAAGGTGTTTTAGCTCCTTGATTGCTGCCTGACAGCCGGAGTCCAGTTCCAAGGAGCGTCCTGCTTAAGAAGCGATGACGTGATGGAGTATTCTGGTAGAAACCACAATAGTAGTTGGTGGTTATACCTGGGAATGATGCCAACTGTGAAGCTGATGTGGGGGCGGGCACTTCGAAGATTGAATACACATTCGACTGCAGCGGAGAGATACCCTTGGATGACACCCGGAACCCCACAATGTCTATGGCTAATGCTGAGAACTCACACTTGTCAGTGTGAGGTGTGAGGTGATGGCGGTTCAGGCCGGTGAACAACTGCCATAGGTGCTCATCATGAGTGGCAATGTGTGACCCATGCAACACAATGTCATCTAGGTAGACCACAACACCAGGGCAGCTGGCAAGGACAGTGGTCATGATCTTCTGAAAGCAACTTGCTGCTGAGCTCAGGCCAAAAGCCATGCGCTTGTAGCGATAGTCTGGTGTGAGTGATGAAGCCCGTTAAGTTCCTGCTCTCCAGATGAAGAGAAACCTGCATATAGCCCTGTCGAAGGTTGAGCTTGGAGGAGACGTGGAAGCCATGGAAGTGTTTTGTGAGCTCCTCCGTTGTGGGTAGTGGATATCTGTCAGGCACTATTGCTTTGTTGGCTGCTCGCATGTCAACACAGGTTCTGATGCCCCCTGTTTTCTTCTGAACAATCACCAGGTTCAAAACCCAGGGAGAGGCGTCAATGGGTTCGATTAGATCCTCAGCCATGATTGGAGATCCTCCTTGTTATCTTTGTGGAGGGGCAGGGGAATCCGACACAGCAGCAGGTGAATTACAGGAGGAACCCTGTGGGCCAAGAGTGGTTTGGATACCGTTGATGTCTGGATACCGTTGATGCAACGGAGAAGACACATGAAGTATGAAGTACAGCTCTGGATACCGTTGATGTCTGGATACCGTTGATGCAACGGAGAAGACACATGAAGTATCTTGACCCCACTGTTGTCCTGTAGAGAGAATCCGAGACTGACAAAAAGGTCCAGGCCTATTTTGTTTGCACCCTGGCATGTGATGTGAAACTGGAAGGAGTCCAAGGCCTTGGAACCATAACACACTGGGAGGTGGAGGAGGCCGACGACATCTATCTTGCTCTGACCGTAGCCACAGAGTGTGGTGGACAGAGGCAGCAGCGGTACATGCTGGAAGAACTGGTTGTATGTTGTTGCATTTAGCAAAGACACTTTGGCACCGGAGTCAAGGAGAGCGGGAACACAGCTCTCTTCCAGGGCACATTGTAAAGTTCTCTGAGTGGGGCCCCACTGTATGGATCGCTGCCTGTGTGTTGTGGCTGTCTTAGGCACATGGTTGCGCTGATGCTTTGGCAGGAGTGGAGCGGCCACTTTCCAAAATGGTTCAACTTTGACAATATCTACATGTTTGGCCCGTAGCTTGGCAATCTGGAGACCTTGAAGTGTAACATGTAGATCCACAAAATGTTACTATTTGTAGAGCAAGTGTGTGAATTAGCAAGGGTTCAATTAGCATCTTCAAGTGACAGTCTTTCTTGTACCCAGAGGTTGGAAGTTTTTCAAATTTCCTGATCTCTTATCAGTTGGTCTTGTATTGCTCCAAAATTACGACTGTGCTAGAGCTTTCAAATTAGCTACAAACTGGCTAGCTGACTTACCAGCTCGCTGACGTCGTTGTTTGAACAGAAGCCGTCTCAGTAGAACGTTTTGAAACATCAAAAAATGTCTGTTAAGAGCTGCTATTGTTTCTTAGTATGAGACTACTAAGAAACAATAGTGCTGAAAATGCGGCGCCCCTCTTCTCCGTGGCAGTGTAGGAGGATAGCACGTTTCCTGGCGCCGGCAAAAGTATCCAGTCCTATGGCTAGAAAGTACGTTTCAAGCAAGCCTTTCCATTGCTCCCAGGGACTGACAGGATCAGAAATGGGTCCGGAGGAGGCAGAGAGATGGTGGAGATGATGGGTGCGGTATCAGCCATCCTCGTCGCCAAGGTTGTGTTGAAGAACAAGACTTTGTTCTTTATCAATGACATAAGTTTATTAGCTCTCACTCTTACATGCCCACCTCCCTGAGCTCGCATGATAACAACGTTTTGCCAAAGTATGCTGGCCCTTCAGGATAAAAGTACGGTGAGTCAAAATACCCACAAAACAAACTCACAGGAGCTAAATAACCAACATAACAGTGGGGATAAGACTGTGGACTCGGCAAGGATCAGTGGAAGCTATCACTAACGTAAATGCATTCCAGTAGCAAGGTGCTCATTACCATGACCAAAAGTGCTAAATATAGTCTTAATCTAATGCCGAAGGGTAGACAAACCAATCACAGATGCAATTACATGTACTATGTTTAATTATTACTACTAAACCTATTGTCACGGTTTTCTAATGGTGAAGGAGAGTCGGACCAAACTGCAGTGCGTATACTGTGATCCATGTTTATTTACACAATGTAACACGAATCCAAAACACAAAATCTACAAAACAATTAACGTAGTGAAAACCGAAACAGCCTTAACTGATGCAAACTAACACAGACTAAGGACATCAAGACACTCAGGACAATCACCCACAACAAACTCAAAGAATATGGCTGCCTAAATATGGTTCCCAATCAGAGACAACGATAAGCACCTGCCTCTGATTGAGAACCACTCCAGACAGCCATAGACTTTGCTAGATAACCCCACTAGCTACAATCCCAAATACATACACACCAAAACCCCAAGACAAAACACACCACAATACAAAAACCTCATGCCACACCCTGGCCTGACCCAATACATGAAGAAAAACACAAAATACTTAGACCAGGGCGTGACACCTATCGACATAACCTACAATACATTTATTTTTTTATATGTATTTTTTTGGGGGGGGGTTGGGGTATCCAAGGTGTTTCTGTCACTTAACATATGATTGTGTGAGTAGCGTTAAGTATGCTGCAGTGAGGCTGAGAAGAGAGCTGACAGAACTATGGCTGCAGGCTGGAGGATGTCAGGGGAATCTGCGGAAAGGTCACAAGCATGTACTTTCTCTGTTTGAGAGAAACAGCAATGAAGAAGAAACTCACGTTATAGAACAATAAAGTGTGGTTGAGACTGAGGCTTGCAAACTATTTTGTTTCGTTGTATAGAGCAGTGACAATTGTATGAGCAATTTGTCTTTCATCTTAGCTTTGTATGTGTAAGTGCAATGCACTATACTATTGCTGACGACTGAAGGGTGACTCATCCAGCGGGATCTTGCAGCATGCTTCTATACAAGAGTATTTATGCAAAGGCATAGGCAGTACACATACGCAGTCAGTACAGTACATACGTACAGTAAATCTATAAATTGCAGAGGCTAAGGAAAAGGATGGTTCTGGTTGTTATGAATTTGTTCCTTGTCATCCGGCGCTTCCCTCATAATCCAAAAGCAACTTACAGCTAAAGGTTTACAGCCAGAGGGGTCAGCCAGGGTTTACTCACCGAGGATTTCAATTGGATCACATGAGTAATCACTGAATGTTCACTAGAGTTTTTCCCCCTTGGCCACACAATTTTTTATCTATCTTCAATACCCTTTACCCTGGCCTGACTTAACCCACCAAATGTTCCAGAAGTCAATATACCCTTCAACCACAGTATGTATGGTATGAAACTCCATTGAACATAAAGGGACAATGTTAGTCCTAGAATTGTCAGAGTCCGCGAACTTGTTCAGAATTTCTTTAACCCTAAATGCTAAGAAAAATAACGCAGGAGTATGGATATGTGCCCCAATACAGCGTTGGGAGTAGACAAGATATTCCGCTTAATAAAATAACTAATGGGGTGTTTTTTGCCTTGCGCGGAATCTATCAAACTTAATGTTGCAGTTTAAATTAAATATATTCTATTTATGAGGGACGATAGGTGTTGTTTTGTACAGGTGAGCAGAAAAACGTGTAATGTTAAACTCCTGCAGTAGCGAGGAGTGTGAGTCAGTAGGAGGAAAAACTGTTTAGTCATCCAGTTATGCGTCACGACTGTAGTGAGAGTGAGGACAGAATATTGCTTGTGTTTTACACTGTGTTATAGTGTGTAGGTGGATGTGGGGAACACATAGTCAAGGTGAAGAACTCTAGTAAACAAATAATAGAAGAAAGAAAATGTAGCTCAAATGTAATTTGGTCCCTACAGTCATTCAATACCAATAAGTAGCAAATTGCAAAGTAGGCAGTCCATATTCTTTTATCATTAAAACTGGCCATGAAAATGGTACCTCAGGGCATACCCACTGGGCAAACACTGGTTGAATCAATGTTGTTTCCACATCTTTTCAATTAAATTACGTTGAACCAACATGGGAGATGTTGAATTGACATCTGTGCCTAGGTTGTATTTTGTCAGCCAGTTATTCAAGTGTTCTTTACAGATAGTTATTCACAACAATTTTGGACACAGTGGACATTATTCTACTGTAGAGGCCATACTACAGGTAGTTCTACTGACTCAGTCGTACTGTATATGGTAAGTGGAGGGGGGTTCTGATGTTTATGAATCACATCTTAAATAGCCCAGAAACATTTGTCGGCCTTTTGAAGTCTGTATATCAGATTCGGCTGAACAAGGAGGCTGCATCCTAGTTTTAATATTGGTATAGAAAACTGTCTCTGCGCAGAATCAAGCCCTGAAGAAGCTCAGAACTAAAGTATCTTTTGACGATAGAACTTCAAGACACAACTAACTGAGGCCTCTACTTGTAGCCATTGTTTGGGCCTATTGATTTACCATTGATGTAGGTTTTCTCTCTTTGTATCTACCCTCTTAATAATTGCATAATGGTGCAAGTTAGACACATGTTCATTATAGTAATACTGAGAGGTGATGTATGGCTCGCTACCTTGACTCGATCCTCCAGAGACACACAGGGCCTGTTGCATTTATTCACATAATAATATAGTCAGATTGATGAATGTAGTTTATTATTATATTCAATATAATTCTACACAACTACAAATGTACACAAATCAAAACGGGAAAGAAAGCAGCAGCTCCTGTTTTATTTTCCATAGTTTTAATGTAAATCAAAAAGGGAAAGAAAGCAGCAGCTCCTGTTTTATTTTCCATAGTTTTAATGTAAATCAAAACGGGAAAGAAAGCAGCAGCTCCTGTTTTATTTTCCATAGTTTTAATGTAAATCAAAACGGGAAAGAAAGCAGCAGCTCCTGTTTTATTTTCCATAGTTTTAATGTAAATCAAAACGGGAAAGAAAGCAGCAGCTCCTGTTTTATTTTCCATAGTTTTAATGCAAATCAAAAGTGTAGCTGAACTAGTCCATTGACTTCAAGCACATTAGGATGTTTAAAAAGTCAACTTTTCATTTTTTTGTTTTATCCTCATTTGAATGTTCCTTCACTAAAGATGTCCAAATCATTAAAGAGATGTAATCATTTCTCCCATAACCATCTGGATGCCCTTTTCCTTAACTGCATGTTATGGGACTGAAAAGCTCCCAGACAGAAGGTACCATCAGACGGCTCTTTATTGTTTCCTGTCTAACGAACACAAATTGTCAGCGAAAGGATCACTCAAACTCTGCAGATATAAACTACATACATTATGATTCAAAATGTAACTATTTGTGTTCAAGGCAGAATGGGACGCATTTCACTACCCATAAGCACCTCATATATTTTCTAGTGTAGTTAGTAATGCCTAGCTAATGTCAGTCCCAACAACATCAATAATGTTCCAGACTCAAGATTCATCTAAATAAGCTCATAATCTGTCTTTCAGAGTTTGAGCTCATGCTCAGTAAAGCACTATAAAAGCCCCAGAGCCCAAGAAAAGTTAGCTGTTTATGTTAAATATCCTCCATCGCCACAAAATGTATCTAATTCTCAAGTCTGAGTCAGAAAATGAAACACCACCCGCCCCAAAAAGATTTCAACCCTGTCATGAGGATTCTATTCCCACTGAAACAGAACAAGAAGTCCTTCTCGCATGAAAAACATCATCTTTGACCTCAGTGGCCGATATCCCTACCTGTGGGTTGACTGTAGAGCTTGTTGTTCCAAATATTATCTTGTTCCTGGGGATGTGCAGTCATGTAGCACAGCAGGTGACCCTCGCCTCTCAAAAACTCTGTAGGAGATGGTTCCCGCTGCTAGGAGAAGGGGGTTGTGTCATCCCATCAAATCCCATAGCCCTGACGCATAAAAGAGTCTCTCGCCTCTCTGGCCCCGAGGTGAAGTCAAAGGCCTGTCTGATGGAGAGATGATCACATAACACTGGTGTATGTGATCATCTCTCCATCAGATGCACCTCAACACTTGGAGGAGAACATTGAAACCAGGGGCTCAAAGCGTCAAATCAAACACATTCACGTAACATCTACACAGCCTTTACATCAGCCAGGTCTGTGAGGGCAGTTGGAGGAAGGGAATGATCTGATTGCTATGGGTGGACGCAGTGACCTAAAGCGATTCAAGCTTTGTGATGCTCTTGTCTCTGGTTTTGGTCTAAATAAAACAAGCCTCATTGTAGGAGGTTATGTGGATGACTGTAGATATTTATACTGAACAAAAATATAATCGCAACATGTAAAGTGTTGGTCCCATGTTTCGTGAGCTGAAATAAAATAAAAGATTCCAGAAATGTTCCATACGCACAGGCTTTATTTCTCCCAAATCTTTTGCACAAATTTGTTTACATACCTGCTAGTAAGCATTTCTCCGTTGCCAAGATAATCAATGCACCTGACAGGTGTGACATACCAAGTAGTTGATTAAACAGCATGATCATTACAAAGGTGCACCTTGTGCTGGGGACAATAAAAGGCCCCTCTAAAATACCCAATTTTGTCACACAACACAATGCCACAGATGTCTCAGGTTTTGAGGCAAATGGCATGCTGACTGCAGGAATGTTCATCAGAGCTGTTACCAGAGAATTTAATGTTCATTTCTCTACCATAAGCCACCTCCAACGTCGTTTTAGAGAATTTGGCAGTACGTCCAACCGGCCTCACAACCGCAGACCACTTGTGCCAGCCTAGGACATCCACATCTGGCTTCTTCACATGTGGGATCATCTGAGACCAACCACCCGAAGAAATTACTAACCTAAGGAGTATTTCTGTCTGTAAAAACAGCCCTTTTGTGGGGAAAAACTTATTCTGATTGGCTTGGCCTGGCTCTGCAGTGGGTGGGCCTATGCCCTCCCAGGCCCACCCATGGCTGCGCCCCTGCCCAGTCATGTGAAATCCATTGATTAGGCCCTTATGACATTATTTCAATTGACTGATTTCTTTATATGAACTGTAACTCAGTAAAATCATTGAAATTGTTGCATGTCGCGTTTATATTTTTGTTCAGTATAGTTCAGAGAAAAATAACACAAGACAGTATGTCTACTAATTCAAAATGAATACATTTACAGGTACACGCTATCTCTAAAAGTGGAGTGTGTGTGTGTGTTCAGTAGTGCGGGGGTGTTGTTCAGTAGGGTCAGAGATAGAGTGGGCCCACTCCATTGTTTTGGAACAAATGCCAAGTGAATTCCTCCCACTTGCTTTTCCCTAAGTTAAAATATCTTGCTTAAACAGGATGTTCTGTTCTGGTTACTTTTATTTATTTTCTTATTTTTTTTGGGGGGGGGGGGGTAGATCAGCGTTTACAGTTTTTGACAATTGCTTACACATGATTTCTGAAACTATGGCTCCTTTTCTCTAGACTCTACACACCAAACCCCAAAACACGCGCACAACATGCAAAACGTCGCACATCTCTTGCAAAACTAAACACTTCATTCAAACCTATTTTAACTCTTCTCAAAATTGTGTTTTTACATCAAAACTCTACACACAAACAAACGCCAACTACACACAGATGTGACAAATCTAAAACACTACTATCTCGTGTCTTTTGCATGTTCAGTGTGTAGTGGAGTCCATGGCAGTTGCCATAGCACTAAAACATACATATATGTGCACAAATATATACAGTATGTATGTATGTTCAGTATATATTTACACTATAAACAGAAATGTAAGGGGGGGATAAAATGTATTTCTTTCTCAAAACATTGTATTTTCATCCAGATTTCAAGATTAACAGTAACAGACTAAACAAATACAGTAGAATAAAAACAAACAGGCTTGTTACTATAAAGAAAAAAACAATTAGTGTGCATTCTGTCTCCTATTTGATTTGGGTCTGGCCACAGCACCTCATCAACATCACAAGCAATGTTCTCTCTGGCTGAACAGTGGGGGAAGTAGTGTCTGGAGTGGCGTATCCAGCCCTAGCATGCCCCCTCGTCTATGTCACCACAGACCTCCTCCTTGTCTTCGTCCCCCTCTTACGCTCACTACTCTAACTCTCTCTCCAAAATTGGCCTCCATTGTTGTCCAAACCAAGAAAGCCAACCTGAAGCCTATTTATAGTGCTCAAGCTCTGATTTCTAAGTGAAGAAATGAGCTATAAGTGTTTTGACACGTGAGCACTGGGTGTAGGTAATCACTGGGTGTAGGTAATCACTGGGTGTAGGTAATCACTGGGTGTAGGTAATCGGTAAATGAGAGTGGCATTTTGAATGGCAGTGTTTTCCAAACGAAACACAAGACCTCATAGTTTTGAAAAATGTATCTAATGTAGAGAACTGTGTTTAGTGTTTTGCAAAAAGTGTGTTTTACAATTGCAAACTGAGTGTAAAGCAGATAATTTGCTTGCAGTTTTGCAGACTTGGTCTGAAGATTAGGTACATGAGTTAATGGTTTCACTGAGTGTGCCTCATGTACCACTTTTATTGTGTAAGCGATTATAAAAAAACTGTAATACTGCAGATAGATTGTAGCTTACATCAATGTAATTGTCTGCATAATTTCCAATACCCCATATATATTTTTGTAAATATATATGTATATATATGTGAATATATATATATATATATACACACATATCTTTTAAAAATATATTTTCCTTCATTACTTTGGCTACATGTTTGTTAATGGACATTGCACTTATTTTCTTAATGAGCATGCGTCATTGAAAGGTAAGAGACCCTCCATTGCCATGGATGGCCCTGGTAAGAACAGTAGCTCTTTAGTCCAGGTAATGTATACTAACTGTACTGTATAAGTACATTCATCAGTCCTAGAGAGTTTTGCCTTTTTTCTACAGTGAGTGTGTCCACAAGCACACACACGCAGGCACACATGCTCGCATGCATGCACGTATGCAGACCAGCTGGCTGGTGTGTTTACAGACATATTCAATCAACCAAATTGCTGTCCCCACACGCTTCAAGAAGGCCACCATTGTTTCTGTTCCCAAGAAAGCTAGGGTAACTGAACTAAATGACTATCGCCCCGTGGCACTCACTTCTGTCATCATGAAGTGCTTTGAGAGACTAGTCAAGGATCATATCATCTCCACCCTACCGGTTACCCTACACCCACTCCAATCATCAAGTTTGCAGATGACACTACAGTGGTAGGCTTGATTACCAACAACAACGAGACAGCCTTCAGGGAGGATGTGAGGGCCCTCAGAGTGTGGTGTCAGGAAAATAACCTCTCACTCAATGTCAGCAAAACAAAAGAGATGATCGTGGATTTCAGGAAAAAGCAAAGGGAGCACCCCCTTATCCCCATCGACAGGACAGCAGTGGAGAAGGTGGACATTTTTAATTCCTCTGTGTACATTTCACCGACAAACTGAAAACGGTCCACGCACACAGACAGTGTGGTGAAGAAGCCGCAACAGCACCTCTTCAATCTCAAGAGGCTGAAAAAATGTGTCTTGTCACCGAAAACTCTCACTAACTTTTACAGGTACACAATTGAGAGCATCCTGTCGGGCTGGTATGGCAACTGCACCGCCCACTACCACAGGACTCTCCAGAAGGTGGTGCGATCTGCACAACGCATCACCGAGGGCAAACCACCTGCCCTCCAGGACACCTACAACACCCGATGTCACAGGGAGGCAAAAAAGATAATCAAGGACAATAACCACCCGAGCCACTACCTGTTCACCCTACAGAGAGATTGAAAACAGCTTCTAGAGGCGGCTGCCTACCTACAGACTTGATATCATTGGCCACTTTAATACAGGGAACACTAGTCACTTTCATAATGCCACCTTAAGAATGGTTACATATCTCACATTACTCATCTCATATTTATATACTGTATCCTTCACTATCTATTCTTTACTATCTTTTGCATTTTAGCCGCTCTGTCACTACTCATCCATATATTTTATATTTATATATTCTCATCCCATTCCTTTACTAGATTGTGTGTATTAGGTTTTGTTGTGGAATGTATTAGATATTAGGTTTTGTTGTGGAATTGTTAGATATTGCCTGTTAGATACTGCTGCACTGTCAGATCTACAAGCATAAGCATTTCGCTGCACTAGAAATAACATCTGCTAACCATGTGTATGTGACCAATAAAATTTGATTTGATGAACACTCGTGAATTTTCAGGACTTTTTGGGGAGTAAAAATGATTTCCAATTCAAAATCCTATTTTCCTTAACCTTAACCCCAAACCCCTAAACCTAACCCTAACTCCTAACCTTAACCCCAAACACTAAAAAATGATTGTTTTCCGGCCTTGTTAGGACTCTGAAAATGGAAAACATGCACACACGCACGCGCACACGCACACACAATTTCATATAAATAGTCATTCATAATTTCATGAAACCTTTTTTTCTGTCATCATTTCAGGTTATTTATAGTCATATTGGAGCCAGTAGATATTTGAAGTTCAAGGTTCTGATTTAAAAACCCATGAATGGCCTTGGCAATGAACTGTCACGTATTTCTATGGCACCCAAGTTTCAACCACAACTGCATTTTTCCAAACTCAAACACACACTTTGAGGTGGCAGGTAGTCTAGAGGTTAGAGCGTGGGACTTGTGACCGAAAGGTTGCAAGATCAAATCCCTGAGCTGACAAGGTAAAAATCGGTCTTTCTACCCCTGAACAAGGCAGTTAACACACTGTTCCTAGGCTGTCATTGAAAATAAGAATTGGTTCTTAACTGATTTGCCTAGTTAAATAATGGTAAAATAGACTAAGGGTCTATTCAATCTGATCCTCATGGCAGTGTCTGAGGTGGAACTGCATTACAGCTGTAAAATCTACAAGAGGATACTGTCATTATAGTGGAAATTGCCGTTGACTACACGTTATGAGAAATCCCATGCAGCCTTGTTTCGAAGTTTGAACACTGGAATATGAGATGTAATCTACACCTCCAGTATGATGATAGAAACACTCATTATTATCGTTTTTGTTCTATGTAGCCTACAATTTCTCCTTCTGAACATCTAACATGACAATGATTGCAATAGCTCACACATTTGACGGCTCCGACGCACCAAACCTCGATGCCAAATTCTCGATGCGGATGTTTGCTATTGCTGGTAGCTTGATCTGATTGTGCTAGCCTTTGCTTTGAACCCAAGCAGAAATGTGATTATGGCAGTGACTTTTGTGGCGGGTTATTTCTTTGTTCCCGGTTAATAGCTGTGACATCTTCATAATTGTTTGGCAGGCTGTTTCAGGGGGAACCACATCCAAATGAATCTCCTTACAAATCTCCTAATACATTGAGGAAGTTGACTCAGAGATGGTGTTTTGCTGCTGGGTGGTGAGTATAGCTATTAATGTTACCAGGGATTCTTACTCAGAAATAATTTGGACAGGCAGCAGTGAAAAGCTGGAAATCATATAGCCAGGATTTGGCTCCTTTCCCTGGTAACCTATGACATTATGTTTTTGGTCAATACCGATTTGCACAGGAAAACTGAATCACCCACACAGTTCTTGGTAGTCATCCAAGGAATTGTGGTTTAATACACGCTGTATGTACAGTACAGATGGTGCTAAATTCATACATAGCCTTGGATCTCTATTTCTTGTTTGTATCATTATTCCCTACCAGCTGCCTGTGCTGAGTAGTGTGTTTGTGCCCAGAGCTTCTGTGCAAGATGAGATTGTTCCACACCAATGTGGTGTGCCAAATGGCTGCTTAAGTCTGTTTCTTAAGATTCGATGCACCTCTAATCCAGTTGTCAGGTAGCATGTGTAAAACTGTTTTGCAGAGCCTTGGGTGAAACCAGGCCTTGCTCAAGCATAACCTTAATTTAAACTTTTGCAAGGCTCTGTAGTGTTCCTCCCCTGTGGTGTTTTACCCAATTTTGTTGCATTACAACCTGCAATTTAAATGGATTTTTATTTGGATTTCATGCAATGGACATACACAAAATAATCCAAATTGGTGAAGTGAAATGAAAAAAGAACTTGTTTTTAAAAAAATCTTTAAAAAAAAACTGAAAAGTGGTGTGTGCATATGTATTCACCCCCTTTGCTATGAAGCCCCTAAATAAGATCTGGTGCAACCAATTACCTTCAGAAGTCACATAATTAGATAAATAAAGTCCACTTCTGTCCAATCTAATTGTCACATGATCTCAGTATATATACACCTGTTCTGAAAGGCCCCAGAGTCTGCAACACCACTAAGCAAGGGGTACCACCAAGCAAGTGGCACCATGAAGACCAAGGAGCTCTCCAAACAGGTCAGGGACAAAGTTGTGAAGAAGTACAGATCAGGGTTGAGTTATTAAAAAAATATCCGAAACTCTGAAAAACCCACCGAGCACCATTAAATCCATTATTAAAAAATGGAAAGAATATGGCACCACAACAAACCTGCCAAAAGTGGACTGCCCACCAAAACTCACGGACCAGGTAAGAAGGGAATTAATCAGAGAGGCAACAAAGAGACCAAAGATAACCCTGAAGGAACTGCAAAGCTCCACAGAGGAGTTTGGAGTGTCTGTCCATAGGACCACTATAAGCCGTACATTCCACAGAGCCGGGCTTTACGGGAAGAGTGGCCAGAAAAAAGCCATTGCTTAAAGAAAAAAATAAGCAAACACTTTTGGTGTTCGCCAAAAGGCATGTACGAGACTCCCCAAACATATGGAAGAAGGTACTCTGGTCAGATGAGACTAGAATTGAGCTTTTTAGCCATCAAGGAAAACGCTATGTGTGGCACAAACTCAACACCTCTGATCACCCCGAGAATACCATCCCTGTGGGGATGTTTTTCATCGGCAGGGACTGGGAAATTGGTCAGAATTGAAGGAATGATGGATGGCACTAAATATAGGGCAATTCTTGAGGGAAACCTGTTTCAGTCTTCCAGAGATTTGAGACTGGGATGGAGGTTCACCTTCCAGCAGGACAATGATCCTAAGCCTACTGCTAAAGCAACACTTGAGTGGTCTAAGAGGAAACATCTAAATGTCTTGGAATGGCCTAGTCCAAGCCCAGACCTCAATCCAATTGAGAATCTGTGGTTTGACTTAAAGATTGCTGTACACCAGCAGAATCCATCCAACTTGAAGGATCTGGAGCAGTCTTGCTTTGAAGAATGGACAAAAATAACAGTGGCTAAATGTGCCAAGCTTATAGAGACATACCCCAAGAGACTTGCAGCTGTAATTGCTGCATAAGGTGGTTCTACAAAGTATTGGCTTTGTGAATAGTTAGGCACGCTCAAGTTCAGTTTTTTTTGTCTTATTTCTTGTTTGTTTCACAATAAAATAACATGTTGCATCTTCAAAGTGGTAGGAATGTTGTGTAAATCAAATGATATAACCCCCCCCCCCCAAAAAAACATTTTAATTCCAGGTTGTAAGGCAACAAAATAGGACAAATGCCAAGGGAGTGAATAGTTTCACAAGCCACTGTAGCTCTCTCTCTCTGTGAGGGGAATAACTCCTAACCACACATACTTAAAGAGGACTAAATTAACACACTAACAAACACACACACACGTGTGCACGGACAGGCGGACACAGATACCCACATAAACGTGCACACAAGCATGCAAACACACACACATGGTTCTCTAACAGAAACATACTGTAATGTGCTTTTGGCCATATTAGGTTTATTCCCATGAGAACACACAGAAAACAGATGACATTCCAGCTATGGGAGCAGTTTTTTTCTCTAATGATAAATGATCTTTATGTAAATGGCATAAATATGATGCTACAATGTCACAGTGAAATAAAATACATTGTTGGGACAAGTGTCCAGAAAAATGCAAATAAATGTTATAGAAGGGGGGAGAAGGGTTAACGTTTAAGAGATTTGTCATCTTAGCTATCATCAACGTATTGGTTGTCAATATCTGTAAAAAATGTTAATTGCAGTTTGCATGCCTAGAAAATACCCTGTATTATTAGCAGTGTATTAAACTTGCTATGTCGAGGGGACAGTTCATTATCATGCAAGCTCTGTCAGACACATCCTCAAAATACAACTGTAGAAAATGTGATACACGGTACAAGTGACAGGGTCATACACTCTCTCAAGCAGAGACAACAGGAGCTAGCTGAGTCCAGACCAGGACTATGGGTAGAATATAACTGAATCTGGACATCTGCAACATTTGTGTACTCGTATAATAGTTTTATTGTTTTTTGATATAAAGAGAACTAACCAAAGGTTAAAGAAGAGGAATAGCACTAATAGCTTGTATTATGTCACAGTGCAGGGAAGAAACACTATAACACGTCATTAGAAACCTGCTTGTATCATCAGAAACCTATACATAACACCATGCACTAAAATATGCACCAGGAGGGGGGACAGGGATGGAGGAAAGGGGGCATATCAGGGTCACAGGACTTGTGCTTATGTATCATGAGTATCAAAATGAGGTACTGCCCGTTCCTCTGGTTCCAATACTGAGGAACTCTCTGGGCCCTGTGTTTTGCTCTAATATATTCCTCACACGTAATGTGATTAAGCATGACAGTGGAAACGCAAGGGTGATTGGACAAAATGCGAAACAGAGATGATCGTACCCAATACAAAGAGACAGAACTTGATCTATAGCTACGAGCTGAACTGAGCTGAGCTCCACTTCCTGCCTACAGGAATGAAGGAGGGTTAAAGCGCGGCTGTGTACATATTGCCTTCAATTAAGAGTTTCCGTAGTGGAGTAATAACAAAGCGTGATGGGATTGAAGATAATGATCTGGTCTGCACATATTCTGTCAATGTGTTAGGAGCAGCAGGGAGCAACGTGGGGAGATATTAGCCAAGAGATGGAATCAATACGCGATCAGCAGAATCAACAACCTCTAAAATTAGGTTATTGGTTAATTTGTAAGATGTGATATTCATTCATCATGGCTACCTGTTCCACACCAGGTTACAGTATATCACTTGAGCTATTACTAGTGTAATGGAAATATATGCGGTCGCCTCAAATATATAAAGACAATACGACCAATCTGGAGTAAGTATGTGTGTGTGTGTCTGGGTGTATTTGTGTCTACAAAACAAATATATACTATATATACTATAGACACTAGAGAAGTATTGCATGGGGCGGGGGATCTTTGATCTCCAAGCAATGCAATGGATCAAGCTGGCCATTGACTAAATTAAGCATAGTCTTTAGTAACTTTGTCTCTGGTTTGGCTTATCTGAAGTAGTCAGTCCAGTCCGGGCTGGTCTTTCAGAGCTGCAGCTGAGCCGTTGATCTCCCCCTTCTCCCCCTCCTCCCCCTTGTCCACCTCTTTGGAGAGAGGGTTGTGGGTGGATATGGGCTCCAGAGTGTAGGGTTTGGGGAGCTCGGGCGTCAGCAGAGAGAGCGTGGGGAGCAGCTGGCCCTCTCGTAGCGTAGCGGCTAGCTCTTTAGCGCTGCACGACGGTGTGTTGGTCTCGTAGATGTCGTGGAAGCTGTTGTAGTCCACCTCGTAGAAGCCCTTCTCCAGAGACAGGACTGGGGTGAAACGCCAGCCCCACAACACCTCTTTGTCCAGATAAGAGCTCCGTGCCTGGCAGGTCATCCCTATTAACACACAGGCACGCACACATGTTCACACACACACACACACACACACACACACACACACACACACACACACACACACACACACACACACACACACACACACACACACACACACACACACACAGAGAAAATGAGAGCCAGAAGGAGGGAGGAATAGTAAATTATTCACAAAGAAGGCTCAACTCCAGAGTCAATAACGGTCTGAGGTCAGAGAGGATCAGTGAGAATAAGGTTTGAGGAGCATCAGTAGTGAGAGGTCCAAGAAGATGTACTCCATCTGGGATTCTCTGTGTGTCTACACCAATGTCCATGCCTCTGGATCCTCTGTCTCATAACCTGATATGAATCCAAAGTGTGCTCTACAAAGTATTATAAATTAGATGTCACTAACAATACAGCCCTCGCTGTAGTGTCCAACATAATAAATGGGGAATATCTATCCACATTGAGTATGTAGACTATACTGCCCTAGCAAGAAAAAGGGCAGTAACTGCACATTTGGTCAAAAATGTGTGAATTACATTTAATACCTGCTTTATCATGTGAACATACAGTATATCCTGCCTCAATGGTTTTGTGTTATGGAGAAAATGGGAGGTCATGTTTGCAGTAGCTGCAAAAAAGTTAGTGAAAACAAGGGGGAAAAAAAACAGTAACTGCCATCACTTACCTTAGTTAATAACTTTTATCTTTTAGCTTTGGGCTGCAGTGTCTACGGTTTACCTTGGTATTACTGATTGTTCTTTGCTAATACAAGTATCAAACTATATGAAACTGACAATCACATATAAATAAATCTATGAACACAAGTTTGTGCAATAATAAATTGTCATGGAAATGTATTCCAGTAGGTGTACCAAGCAAGAATGCTGTCACGTTCTGACCATCGTTCGTGTGTGTTTTCCTTGTTTTAGTGTTGGTCAGGATGTGAGCTGGGTGGGCATTCTATGTTGTGTGTCTGGTTTGTCTATTTCTATGTTTGGCCTGATATGGTTCTCAATCAGAGGCAGGTGTTAGTCATTGTCTCTGATTGGGAACCATATTTAGGTAGCCTGTTTTGTGTTGGGTTTTGTGGGTGATTGTTCCTGTCTCTGTGTTTGTTGCACCAAATAGGGCTGTTTCAGTTTTTTCACATTTCTTGTTTTGTAGATTGTTCATCTTTATTAAAGATGTTTACAAGTAACCACTCTGTGTTTTGGTCCGCCTCTCTTTCCCCAGAAGAAAACCGTTACAGAATCACCCACCAACCAAGGACCAAGCGGCGTGGTAAACAGAGGTAGTAGCAACAGCAGCGACAGGTGCAGCAGCAGCAAAAGCAGCAGCAGGAGAAGCAGCAGCAGCAGCAGCAGCAGTGGGAGAGGCTGCACTATTTGGAGAAATGGACTTGGGAGGAGATCCTTGACGGGAAAGGACCCTGGGCAGAGCCAGGGGAATATTGCCGCCCCAAAGCCGAGCTGGAGGCAGCGAAAGCAGAGAGGCGGCATTATGAGGAGCTAGCACGGCAGAGCGGCTGGAAGCCCGAGGGGCAGCCCCAAAAATTTCTTGGGAGGGGGCACAGGGAGAGTGTGGCAGAGTCAGGAGCCAGACCTGAGCCAACTCCCCCTGTTTACTGTAAGGAGCCATGGATGTTATCGGAGCTATCGGCGAAGCTGAGGGCTGAGTCTGAGAGGGTCGAGGAGTTATTGGACAGAATGGAGGAGAGTGAACGGATGGGAGATGAGGAGACACTCGAGGATGTGTTAATAGAATTGGGGGAGTGTGAAGAAAGAGAGCAGTTGATTTGGCGTAGTATGCAAGGCATCCGCCCTGAGGTGCGTGTCCCCAGCCCGGTACCACCAGTGCCGGCACCCCGCACCAGGCTGTCTCTCCGTCCCATCAACACAGGTGCTCTCGCCTGTCCGGCGCTACCAGAGTTTCCGCCACTCAGTCCAGAGGCGCCAGCGCCACTCAGTCCAGAGGCGCCAGCGCCACTCAGTCCAGAGGCGCCAGCGCCACTCAGTCCAGAGGCGCCAGCGCCACTCAGTCCAGAGGCGCCAGCGCCACTCAGTCCAGAGGCGCCAGCGCCACTCAGTTCGGCACTGCCAGAGCTCCCGCCCCTCAGTCCAGAGGCGCCAGAGCCCCTCAGTCCAGAGGCGCCAGAGCCCCTCAGTCCAGAGGCGCCAGAGCCCCTCAGTCCAGAGGCGCCAGAGCTCCTCAGTCCAGCGCTGCCGGAGCCTTCCTCTCCAGCGTTGCCGGAGCTTCCCGTCTGCCCAGCGCCATCAGTCGCCCGTCTGCCCAGCGCCGCCTGAGCTACCCGTCTGCCCAGTGCCGCCAGTCTGCCCAGTGCCGCCAGTCTGCCCAGTGCCGCCAGTCTGCCCAGTGCCGCCAGTCTGCCCAGTGCCGCCAGTCTGCCCAGTGCCGCCAGTCTGCCCAGTGCCGCCAGTCAGCCAGGAGCCGCCAGAACTGCCAGGATCTTCCAGATCCGCCATTCAGCCAGGATCCGCCAGTCAGCCAGGTTCTGCCGGAACCACCAGTCAGCCAGGATTTTTGTTTTGTGTTGGGTTTTGTGGGTGATTGTTCCTGTCTCTGTGTTTGTTGCACCAGATAGGGCTGTTTCAGTTTTTTCACTTTTCTTGTTTTGTAGATTGTTCATTGTTCATCTTTATTAAAGATGTTTACAAGTAACCAACCACGCTGCGTTTTTGTCCGCCTCTCTTTCCCCAGAAGAAAACCGTTAGAAATGCAGGAACTGCCGTTTAGGGTCAAAGGTCATGTCAGAAGTCAGGGTCAATCTGAATAAAAAATAACCTGTTAGTAAGACAAGGAATAACCACATTTACAGTGATCTACCTACAACTCTTTTGGTTTGACAATAAAAACCCTTTAAAGCCATTCTTCTCAGTTCCGGTCAATTAGTTGCTCTTTTGCTTGCTAGGGCAGAATACTGGAGGGTCCTCATTGTAATTGACAGCACCCAGCATCCTTGATACATAATCAATTGATCTGCGAAGCCAACTGCTTCTTTTGGTAACTAGCATAGGATTTTTTTTATTGGTGAATCACTGAATAAACATCCTTTGGTTTGTTGGCAGAAAACAAAGACCCACCTATCTGCTGTGATCTATAGCTAAATAACAGCATCGACAGCAGCCTGCTACTCTCCTGCTGTGATTACATCAGGGCATAGTAAATCCATTACTCTGGGTGGGAAGAAGACACAAACACTATCTATTATATGGGAAGAGAGAGAAAGATGTGGTATGATCCTTTTGACTCAGCCTGGTCTCATAGACTAGACGTAACATGGTAAACATAAACCGGGATACCAAATGAGTACAAATCTGGGACACCAAATTAGTATATGTTACGTTTGGTATGGTTACATAAGACAGATGGCTACTTAAGACAAAAATAAAAGCAGGGTGGTTGGTCGGGGTGGATTGGTGGGCGTACTACATGAATGTCTAGCAACTCAAAGGTTGCTAATGTTAGCCACCTAGCTACCGAGCTAGAATTCTTAACATAACATACATTTTGCAAAATCGTAACATATTGCACGTTTAGTAAATTCAAAACATATTATACGTTTAGTAAATTCATAACATATATGTTTAGTAAATTCATAACATATTATACGTTTAGTAAATTCATAACATATATGTTTAGAAAATTCATAACATATTATACGTTTAGTAAATTCATAACATATATGTTTAGTAAATTCATAACATTATACATTTCATTATACATTTAGTAAATTCATAACATATTATATGTTTAGTAAATTCACAACATATTATACGTTTAGTAAATTCATAACATATTATACATTTAGTAAATTCATAACATATTATATGTTTAGTAAATTCATAACATATTATACGTTTAGTAAATTCATAACATATTATACGTTTAGTAAATTCATAACATATTATATGTTTTGTAAATTCGTAACATATTATACGAATTGTGAAATATCATATGAAATGGGTGATGGACAGCCACAAATTAATACATACCACCCAAAATGAACATATCATACTAAATGGATATCTCGGATTTACTGACAGAATAATATGAAATATTCTGAGACGTGGTTGGTTGACTGCAACCAGTGTTTGTTCATGTTTCAAATTAAGCAATAAATCCACTTTATAATGTACAATATATGTTTTCTATACAATACCAACATCTAGGTTAACATATGAATTACATGTGGGCTCAGTGTGCATTATACAACTGTATTCAGGCTACACAAGAAACCAACAGTATATGTGGTTAGATTATCATATAAATGTTACATTTTGTTACATAATATAAAACACGATTCTATATTTAACACATTCATGAATCAGTTAGTCATTCTGTTTTATGTTTGACACGCTCTTCTTTGAAATCACACAGTGAGCAAGAGGGATATTGGAGAAGAATGTTCAGTAAACAAACAAAATGTATTTATCTCTCTCCCTACCATCCTTCCCTATCATTATACATAGGACTAAGTTTATTCTCTCATTTAAAGGGAAGCATACCCAAGGACATCTTTATATAGATTTCAGCGTTTACACAACAACAAAAATGTCAGAAAATGGAATGAAACAGGAATATTTGGTCTATAAATAAGGTGAAACTGTCTCATCCCCCAACTCTTCCGAGAACATTAAAAACAACAGCAGTGCATACAGGCAACAAGAAACATTGCAGGAAATTATTTTATGACTCGGGTCTTTGGGCGTAGTAACTCCAAAAGCTACTAAAACACAAAAAGTAAACCAGTGCTTATACAGTGGCTTGCAAAAGTATTCACCCCCCATGGCAACCTGGAATTAGGCAAAACTGCTCCAGCTCCTTCAAGTTGGATGGGTTCGGCTGGTGTAAACAATCTTTAAGTCGATACCACAGATTCTCAATTGGATTGCGGTATGGGCTTTGACTAGGCCATTCCAAGACATTTAAATGTTTCCCCTTAAACCACTCAAGTGTTGCTTTAGCAGTATGCTTAGGGTCATTGTCCTGCTGGAAGGTGAACCTCCATCCCAGTCTCAAAACTCTGGAAGACTGAAACAGGTTTCCCTCAAGAAGTGCCCTGTATTTAGCACCATCAATCATTCCTTCAATTCTGACCAGTTTCCCAGTCCCTGCCAATGAAAAACATCCCCACAGCATGATGCTGCCACCATCATGCTTCACTGTGGGGAGAGTATTCTCGGGGTGATGAGAGGTGTTGGGTTTGCGCCAGACATAGAGTTTTCTTTGATGGCCAAAAATATCAATTTTAGTCTCATCTGACCAGAGTACCTTCTTTCATATGTTTGGGGAGTCTCACACATGCCTTTTGGCAAACACCAAACGTGTTTGCTTATTTTTTTTCTTTAAGCAATTACTTTTTTCCGGACAATCTTCTGTAAAGCCCAGCTCTGTGGAGTGTACGGCTTATAGTGGTCCTATGAACAGATACTCAAATCTCCGCTGTGGAGCATTGCAGCTCGTTCAGGGTTATCTTTGGTCTCTTTGTTGCCTCTCTGATTAATTCCCTCCTTGCCTGAATTTTGGTGGACGGCCCTCTCTTGGCAGGTTTATTCTGGTGCTATATTCTTTCCACTTTTTAATAATGGATTTAATGGTGCTCGATGGGGTGTTTTCTTTATAACCCAACCCTGATCTGTACTTCTCCACATCTTTGTCCCTGACCTGTTTGGAGAGCTCATTGGTCTTCATTGTGCCACTTGCTTGGTGGTACCCCTTGCTTAGTGGTGTTGCAGAATCTGGGGCCTTTCAGAACAGGTGTATATATACTGAGATCATGTGACAGATCATGTGACACTTAGATTGCACACAGGTGGACTTTATTTAACCAATTATGTGTCTTCTGAATGTAATTGGTTGCACCAGATCTTATTTAGGGTTTTCATAGCAAAGGGGGTGAATACATATGCACGCACCACTATTCATTTTTTTATTTTTTAGAATTTTTGAAAGGACTTGTTTTTTAAATGTCACTTCACCAATTTGGATTATTTTGTGTATGTCCATTACATGAAATCCAAATAAAAATCCATTTAAATTACAGGTTGTAATGCAACGAAATAGGAAAGGGGGAAGAAAACCTTTGCAAGGCTCTGTCACATGTTGTTCACCACAATATCTCTACAGCTCTTCTCAAAATTCGGATTGGAATAATCCATGGGCTTTTATAACACTACGCCACGGTGGTCTCTACCCACCCCTCCATCCCCATCCACAGTCACTTCTCAGGGACATCAAACTTGACGAGGCATGTGTGGGAGAGGGATGTCATCGCTCTGCATCATTCATTTAGCATCCAGCAGCAGCACAACAGAGCCTATTCATTCACATACGGGACCTGGATCCCTCTTAATCCTGAGAGTCAATAGAACACCGGAACGTGTTTCTGGCCCCTTAAGAACACCAGCCAGCACCTCAACATCAGGGTTCCGCTGGCTATTTCTATCTAGAGAGCTGTGTGTGTGCTGCCTGACAGTGAGTTCAACTGACACAATGGAACGCTCGTGCGCATGTACGCACACACACCACGAGGTAACACAGTTTCTCTGGACCCCCGCAAAGTCTATTAATGCCAAAGATACAGTAAGTCCATCCTAAAAAACCTAGCTTAGAAGGGATTGTTTCATTATGCAGTGTACTATCTATATCTATATATCGTAATTAGTTGCTATTAGCTTTAGTTAATAGCTTTAGTAGCTATTAGTTGCTATTTCCACACTATTAGCCTAATAGTGTGGAAAAAAGTAGTCGGCTTGAGGATAAATTTCGCCACTATTTGCTGTTGAACTCTGTGAGTTTCTATGGTTTATAGCCTACCCCAGTGGTTCCCAAACTTTTTATAATCCCCTACCCCTTCAAACATTCAACCTCCAGCTGCGTACCCCCTCTAGAACCAGGGTCAGCACACTCTCAAATGCTGTTTTTTGCCATCATTGTAAGCCCGCCACACACATAATTTACGCTACATTTATTAAACATAAGAATGAGTGTGAGTTTTTGTCACAACCCGGCTCATGGGAAGTGACAAAGAGCTCTTATAGGACCAGGGAACAAATAATAATATAATAATAATCAATAATTTTGCAGTTTTTAGCTGTGCTAACATAACTGCAAAAGGGTTTTCTAATGATCAATTAGCACTTTAAAAGGATAAACTTGGATTAGCTAACACAACGTGCCATTGGAACACAGGAGTGATGGTTGCTGATGATGGGCCTCTGTATTCCTTGGTAGATATTCAATTAAAAATCAGCCATTTCCATTTCTACAATAGTCATTTACAACATTAACAATGAAACAATTACCATTCCACTATGTCTCCCTGTCATGGCTTTTGCGCCATTAGTACAGATACCAACACATCTTGACCACCAAAGTCCATTTGATGTCACAAAGCAGTTCAGTACTTTAAAAAATATCCTCTCATGTTGTCCTGGTTTCCAGTGGTTTGCAGGAGAGGATGTCTTCCTTATTTGACCCCCCATAAACGTAACGGACATATACCAGGAGCTGTGCCAGGCCCGCCACATCTGTTGACTCATCCAGCTGTAACACATGGAATTCACTGGCTTGTATGCATAGCAGTAATTGTTTCAAAACATCTACTGCCATGTCACTGATGCATTGTGAAACATTGTTGTTTAATTAAGTCATTGTCTGTATAGTTTTATGGGACTTTTCCCCCAGCATTGTCCCAGCCATATCCACGGCAGCAGGAAGAATTAAGTCCTCCACAATAGTATGGGGTTGCCTGTCCTAGCCACTCGGTAGCTCACCATATAAGACACTTCTAGTCCCTTCTTATTAGTGGTATGTGCTGCTTTTATACATGTCTTGCTACTCAAAAGTAATTTTAATTCTCGCTCAAAAATCTCCTGTGGCTTATTTTCAAATTGGCATGTTTTGTTTCTAAATGTCTGCGCAATGGTGAAGGTTTCATTGATATGCGAGATAGTACTTTTGCACATATAACACACTGGGGTTGAGGAATGGCACTACTCCCAATATAAGTGAACCCCAAATCAATGTAGTTCTCACCATATTTGCGCCTCTTCGATGGTCCAACATCCCTGTCTGTTGTTCGGTGCTTTCCCGGATAAGGGGGCAGTAGCTCTTCGGCTGCATCAGATTCACAAATGTCAGTGTCCATGCTAGCTGGGCTAACAACAAATGTTGAGTTACTGATGCTAGCATTGGATGTGCTCATGGAAGCAGTACAACTTGTGTCATCGACAGGTGCAGGTGTAGTACTGCTGGTAGTAGCAATACTACCAGTAGAGATGGTATGTGTCTCTACGGACGTGGGCCTTACTTTTTTTGAACAATTAATACATTTTTGAGCAAACGGAATAAGCAGCAGCTACGTTTGGCCGCATACGGACCGTTAGTGGAATTCCGGAGAGGGAGTAACGGTTACTGTGATTGGATGTTAATTATTTGACTAGGTTAGCTGTATTTGACATTGTGTTGTTATCTTGCTGAACACTAGATGGTTGATTTTTTTTGGGGGGGGTGGGGGGGGGCTCGTCAGGCGAGAAATAAACCTCACCCAAATGTATAGCCCCATTGGAAAATATAAATGGACTGTTTGAAAATGTGAAGATTAAAAATAAAATAAACATTTATCACATTTTTATTTGGCGTATCCCCGACGGCCCTGGGGTACGCATACCCCAGTTTGGGAATACCTAGCCTAGACAAATGGACTGCAATATTCAAGGCAAATTAAATTAAATCCCACTTGAGAGACTCCCTTGGTCTCCCGATGTCCTGCTTTTTTTGTGTGAAAATGTTGTGAAAATCTGCTAATGTATCAGCTGTCAAGTCCAGACAACCTGTCGCCAGAACTTCCTATACAGTTCCGTAACATATTGAGACCAGCAATTAAGGCGAATGTGAGGCTCAATTAAAGATGTTGTAGAACTGCTGTATTTGAAGCTCTCTTCTGCCCAGTTTCCCTGATGTTGCTATGGCAGTCAAGCTGTTTTTATCATCCCTGTAACTTCTGTGGAGAGATTGTTAGTTAAACTAAAACTTGTAAAGAACTACCTAAGAATCGTTAGGCTCTTGGTCTGATATGCACTTTTGAACACCTGAGTAAGCTCCAGTCATTGCACTGAGCTGTCCTAGCCTTAGCCAATGGCATTTGTTCACCGACAGAGCTTGCTGGGGTGTCCGGAACACCAGTGGCACACACACACACACACACACACACACACACATGCACGCACGCACGCACGCACACACACACACACAGGATGACAGCTGGTAACACAATGCAGGCTGTAAGGGGACACAGAACACCTTGTTTTCTCTTGTGCATTGCAATACTTGCTGACGTGTGTTTTCTGTTCAGTTTGTCAGGGAGGATTAAAATGGTTATTAGCTTAGCTTGGCTTGAATTTTAAATGTTGAGGGTCTCATAAGATGTTCATTTGTGATATTGCATTTGAAGCAGGTTGTAATAAATAGTGTATGGACATTTTAATAATACATGTGCTTTGAGAATGATAATCAGAGTATCGTACAAGACTATTTGATGTATTCACTTTATATCTGTTACTGTTGCAATGACAAAGACATTGACATAATATTCTTTGACATTGATTAATGTTTTCTAATTATCTGAAATGCTCAAGGTGAGCGAGAAATTAAAGTTGTCAGTGATATAAACTGCTGACCCGGTGTTTATGTCCAATCTACAGGGTGGTAAGGTCATTAGCATGAAATTGAAGCTGTTCCAATCCCTCATCTCCTCTTAATATGTTGTCTCTGTCAGAATTCAGAATGCTGTAGCATTCTATCTGCAGGCGGCTCATACCTTATAGATTATGTGTACGAGTGATTATATGATAGGCTCTGTTGACAGCAGCAGCAAACGTCAGATTTTATTTTTTGTCAATGATATTATGCTTATGCAATCAGATGCTTGTTGAAGGGCTATAAATGTCCACACGGCAAAAAATGTACACAAAAAGTGCAGTTTACTGTACTTCAAGAGATGGAGATGTGTTTTGCATTGGTGGCTGTTTAGCAAATCATCTGCTTGGTTATAGGAATGGATCCCACTAACCATCCAGATGATTCCACTATTAGTCTGAAAATCCTTACTCTCTCTCAACAGCACGTTAACTACCGTACAAGCCTCATAATTTATCACTGCAGCAGATGATGTACCCCATATAGAATCTATCTAGCCATAACAAAGTAGGCTAACAAACCTTTGTAATGACATCAATTCAAAAGTTGCTGCACCAATGAGGTTACTGTAATGGTGTCTTTGACCTTATAATAAATCCACTGGTTGTTAACTCTGAGTAATGCAAAAAAAAAGTGAGCCATCATTACCCAATTTAGGTACTGTGGGCTGCGATCCACCAGTAAGAGTTGTAAGACCTATGCTTTCTCTGGTGTTAGCCAATACCAAGATGACTGATCCCTTGGGCCGTTTGTCAGATGCAGTACAGATGCAATTTACACAAAGTCCATAAAATCAATGTCATTAGCAAGAGCCGACCATATCCCCTCGTAGCTTTGATCCCCTCTCCTGCATATTAACTACATTTAATGCAAAATGGTTGAAGGCCACAATTCCCAGGTCAGGAGATGTCCTTCTGTTAATTCCTGTGAGAAAAACGTGTGATTGCTAAAAAAAACTTTAGTATCATGACATAGTGGGGGAAGGGTCAGAATTACTCAATGATCAGTGATTGCCATGGTGACACGGTCCAGTCTGCCATGCTCTTACTGGTCAAGAGGAAAGTGATGCGATTTAATGCCTTTTTCTAGACATCAGTCACAGTGTGAGTGTGATGGTTGACCACTGGTGGTATGAAAAGACAAATTAAATAAATCCCCCCAAAAATAGAGCAGAAATGTTCAGATGTATGAAAGGCAGTGACAGATCAAATTAGTGGTTGGTGATTTCTGTATTTTAAAAACAGGGGTGGTTAAAACACAGACAGAAAATTCTCTGTCCACCGATTAAAATATTCCTAATTATGCTGCTGTGTTTTTCTTGTAGTCACTGCATTTAAACTGCATTTACATGATGGGGAGAAGTATTTCTGTTATAAAAATATGTACTGCGTTTTTGACACAAAGATCAACTGTACTACTTGTTCAGGCTCTGGTCTTGTCCATCTTGATTACTGTCTGGTAATATGGTCAGGTGCGACAAAGATAGACCTACCAAAGCTGCAGCTGGCTCAAAATGCCTTGTCCTTAACTGCACACACAAAACTAACATCAACACTATGCATGATAGTCTTTCCTGGTTGAGGAAAGATTGACTACTTCTCTTTTTGTGAAATATTTATATATTAAAAATGCCTACGCACTTGTATAATCTATTTACATACATTTTAGTCATTTAGCAGACACTCTTATCCAGAGCATCTTACAGGAGCAATTAGGGTTAAGTGCCTTGCTCAAGGGCACATCGACACATGTTTTACCTAGTCAGCTCATGGATTCAAACCATTAACTATTCAGTTACTGGCCCAAACCGCTTAACCACTAGGCTGCCTGCATACACTTCAAACAGACATGTCCCACCAGACACGCCACAATGGGTTTCTTCACGGTACCCAAACCAAAATGAATGATTTTGACCAGATTTAATGCGTCAGCCAGTTATTTATAGAGCCATGTCATCGTGTAATGCTCTGTCCCAGAGGTTACTCAGGCAAAAAGCAAGCTTAGCTTAAAAAAACAGATTAAAAAGACATCTTGTATCACAGATCCTCTCCTCTTTCTAAAGATTTAATTTAACTGTACTGCATATAGGAATATTAATATGTGTATATATGAATAGTGTCTAAATAGTATTTTGGTTTTCTCTTGGTCTCTTACCAATATATAGCTTTTATTTTAATCCCAATTATTTTAGAAAGGGTAGTTGCTGCATGTGCAGTAGTCCCCGTCGGTATTAGATAGAACGTCGTGGACCCGTTCGCCTGTGGAGAAAACAACCTGTGGATACCTAGTTTACCCAATTGCCTCACTGCTAAAACGTTCAATTTTTCAAACACAATTTTCTTGTCGTCTGCTTGTTTTAGAATATTATAAAACTCCATTAAAGAAATGTAAAACAGGTCTAAATATTACTTTTTAACGTTGCCTGCTCTCGAGCGTTCTCTGGACTTAGAAAAACCTAATATTATAGAGCTTCTCTCATGTCCCTTTCCATGACGGCGCCAGCAGCCACGTGGGTGAGTGCTAGTTAGCTACCGACTTGAACAATAAGCTAGCCAAAACCAACAACTCAAACAAACAGACTATACCGCTACAAGTAGTAAGTGGAGTTACAAACGGACTATTCGAAACAATTTCCCACCAATATGCTAGGGTTGCTAATGCTACTTCCTGACATTGCGTACAGTATTCAGGGTAATCAACAGACTGCTGCAACCTGATTGGCTGAGCCACTCCAGTATGGTGGTGGAAAAAGGTGATACATGAAGAAAGTATGCATATTTTCTCAGTTTTTTTCCCACCTTCTCGCCATTAAATCGAATTAAGGAGGAAATTGACGTATTTGCTGCCTGAATGGAGAATGTTTTATCTACAAACCGGTCCACGGGGATACGAGTGTATAGCAGGCTGCATACATTCCCTTTGGACTGTAAGATGAAGCGCCTCAATATCGCCATCTGCCTGCCTTTGGGCTAGGCCTTCATCAAGGAGCACAAAGAAATAATTGCATCATTGTATCTTTGTACTCCCTGATGAAGGCCATGCTGCCGAAATGCGTCACTTAAATTAGTTTTTAAATATTTGTTCCATTGAACATGCCATACAAATAAAGGCATTGTAATTACATGAATAGTGCCTTGTTTCTCCTTTCTTTTTAAAAACATTAATATTCACTAGGAACAAGAAAAATCATGACCCTACCGAATGAAGTATGTAAGTGACATGTATAATGTATTGTATTTAGATTAGTGCATTATAATCTGTCCTTGAACAAAGGCCGATACACAATGTGTAAGGCTTGCACATACAGTGTTTAACTGAGTGGACTAATTCACCACAGGAACATATTAGGAGCAAATAAGGAATTAGCAGTGGAGTGTGGCCAGGGCTGTACAAGTGTCGTCATTCCCTCTGCTACTGTGATAAATAAGCAGATTTCCTCATTCAATAATCAATACAAAGACTTCCAAGGCTACCAGGAAGCTAGCTGGGGATCTCTTGAGTGCAAATAGTTCAAGTCTCTGGGATGCAACTCACTAGGAATGGGACAGTTTTTTTTATAGTTTGAATTTAAATGTAAAAAAAAAAGTTGAATCTCCCTTTCCTTTCCTGGCTATTTTACAGATGTGTATAAAAAGGTGCTTCTGTGTTTTTGGCGGTAACATCCCAGAGAAGAGTATATGTTAGCCAGGCCAGTACTGTCTTCAACAACCTGTTTCTTTCATTACCGCAACACCTCTCCCTATACACAGACCAGTGTGGGAGGCTAACACTCCTTCCTTTAACAAACAAACATCTCAAAGAGGCCTCCCTGATGCACCAACATAGGGGAGATGCGGGCCTCAGTATGGATGTGGAAACATTTGCCTACCTGCAACAACCTTCCAAATAAAGACCCTGCCCACTGTTCATTTTTGGGTCATTTGTCTTTGTGGAAAATTACAGAGTTGGTCATGGTAACAGCAAATAACCTATGCTCTCAAAAAGCTATATTTTAAATTTTTAAATGGTCTCTTATGAAACTAGAACAGCCATATTTACCTGAGTTGGTAAATATATTTATTACTGTATATGCAGATCCAAACCATATGGTACCTTTAGAAATTGTGTTTGTATGGGTTGGAAATTGTCTGGTTTGTTGAATGAAAGACATGACATTATCAATGAATATGAAGAACCACAATGGATTTACTGAACAGACAAGAGTTGAAATGGAACTGACCAATGCCCTATTCAGAAACAACACTTAGCTGTCCCCTACCCCCAATGCACTAGTGTAGATACAAAATTATTGGTCAATTCCACCAACCCTATCAGAAGACAACGTGGCACTACTACCATATTGCTACCATATTATAAAACTATCTAATTGTTTCAGGTCTTCATGAGGGGTCTATGGGCTAGGGGTCCAATACACTAGTGAACTTCACTCAGGTGACCACTAACCTGGTGCCCTATACTCTGGTGACCTATTAGACTTGGTTCAAGAGGACGTACCCGTAGCTTCAACCATGCCCTCCAGGATGACCACGATCTCAAACTCCTCCTTATCCATCTGTGCCTGGGACAGCTCCCAGAAGGGGCTCTTCTCGTTGATCTCGTGGGAGATTATGAGTGGGGAGACCAGGAAGAGCCGGTCGTCTCCCGTGTCGAAGCCGATGTTGATGTCCGTCTGGTTGAGAGGGATGAACTCCCCCTCCTTGGTCTGCTGTGAGCGGATCAGCTTGGCCCGGATGGAGGCCTCCACGATGTGAGAGTTGCGCAGGTCCCCGACTCTGAACATGAGACACAGCTTGTTGTCCCGCACAGAAATCACTGCCTTGTGGGAGAACATGAGCGTCTCAGCTCGGTTTTTGGGCTGGGAGATCTTCACGAACATGCAGCCAACCATCATGGCATTGACGATGGAGCCCAGAATGGCCTGGATCAGCAGCAGGATGATGCCCTCAGGGCACTTCTCTGTGATGACGCGGTAGCCATAGCCAATGGTGGTCTCCGTCTCGATGGAGAAGAGGAAGGCCGAAACGAAGCTGTTGAGGTTCTCAACGCAAGGGGTCCAGCCCTCCTCGTCGCTGTGCCACAGGTCCCCTCGGATCAGGGCGATGATGTACCACAGCAGGCCGAAGAACAGCCAGTTGACCACGTACACCAGAGTGAAGATGAAGAGGCTGAAGCGCCAGCGCAGGTCTACCAGGGTGGTGAACAGGTCGCTAAGGTAACGGTAGGTCTCCTGCACGTTACCGTGGTGAACGTTGCACTTGCCGTCTTTCTGCACATAGCGTTGCCGGGGCTTCTTGACTGGGTCGGCGATGAGGTGGGTGTGCTCGGTGGAGATCTGGGCCTCCCGCATGTGTTTGGGAAGCTTTTGCACCTGGAGAGACAGAGAGGAAGAGAGACAGTTCCGCTGAGACGTTGGTCACAATATCATTGTTTTCAGTATTTAATGTGTGGAGCCAGGAATGACCTGTTCAGGAAAAACACTGGGCTCTCGTTACAGTCTATCGCTTGAGACCATTGTTTTTTCTGGTCAGGTCAAAAGGTCAGCAAAAATGTCTGCCTCTATTCACGTGCAATGTCCTCATATTACCCTTGTTGCTACAATGTGTGAAACATCCTCATATTACCATTCTTGCTACAATGTGTGAAATGTCCTCCTATTACCCTTGTTGCTAAAATGTGTGAAATGTCTTCATATGTCTGTGTGAAATGTCTGTGTGGAATTTCCTCATATTGCCCTTGTTGCTACAATGTGTGAATTGCAGTGCTGTCACACCGTCATGTTATATGAGAAAATACA
This sequence comes from Oncorhynchus masou masou, assembly GCF_036934945.1. Classification (NCBI taxonomy): domain Eukaryota; kingdom Metazoa; phylum Chordata; class Actinopteri; order Salmoniformes; family Salmonidae; genus Oncorhynchus; species Oncorhynchus masou. Next base: position 73,274,702 of record NC_088224.1, on the reverse strand, counting down.
CATTCTCAACCTTTTAAGTAATTGCTTTGACTTCATCCTCAACCACCTTCAACTGCGACCCTCATTGGGGTACGTGATTCACATTTAAAAACAGTCCATTTATATTTTCCAACGGTGCTATACATTTGGGTGAGGTTTTTTTCTTGCCTGAGTAGCCTTGTTTCACTGGCAAAAATAAAATTAAACCATCTAGTGTTCAGCGAGATAACAACACAATGTCAAATATAGGTAGCCTAGTCAAATAATTGACATCCAATCACATTAACCCGGAATTCCACTTACGTCTGTATGTGTTGGTATCTGTACTGATGGAGCAAAAGCCATGACAGGTAGACATAGTGGAGTGGTAATGTGCATGCAAGCAGTTGCTCCCGACATCACTTGGGTTCACTGAGGCTCTTGCTACCAAGGGAATTGTTGACAGCTTGAAAGACGTTTTGGACACTACAGTGAAAATGGTTAACTTTGATAAAGCAAGGCTCCTGAACTCTTGTGTATTTTCTGCAATGATATGGGCAGCGACCATGTAACGCTTTTACAACATACTGCACTGGTTATCAAGGGACAAAGTGTTGACACGTTTCTTTGAATTGAGAGACCATACTTTTCACTTGTCTGACCGCTTGCATGATGACGAGTTTCTCACATGACTGGCCTCTCTGGGTGATGTGTTTTCCTCGCCTGAATGATCTGAATCTAGGATGTGCGGGGAAAAATGAAGGCTCTGATTAAGAAGTTGGAATGCTTCTCTGTCTGCATTAACAAGGACAACACACAGGTCTTTCCATCATTGTATGATCTTTTTGTGCAAATGAACTTAGCTTACGGACAATGTCAGATGTGATATAGCGAAGCACCTGAGTGAGTTGGGTGTGCAATTACGCAGGTACTTTCCCGAAACGGATGACACAAACAACTGGATTCGTTATCCCTTTCACGCCCTGCCTCCAGTCCACTTACAGATATCTGAACAAGAGAGCCTCATCGAAATTGCAACAAGCGGTTCTGTGAAAATGTAACTTAATCAGAAGCCACTGCCAGATTTCTGGATTGGGCTGTGCTCAGAGTATCCTGCCTTGGCAAATTGAGCTGTTAAGACACTGATGCCCTTTTCAACCACGTACCTATGTGAGAGTGGATTCTTGGCCCTCACTAGCATGAAAACTAAATACAGACAGAGACTATGTGGAAAATTATTTAAGACTGAGATTCTCTCCAATACAACTCAACATTGCAGAGTTATGTGCATCCTTTCAAGCACACCCTTCTCATTAATCTGTGGTGAGTTATTCACAATTTTCGATTAACAAATAAGGTTTTCTATATAAGATGGTTAAATAAAGCAAAATTATTGATTATTATTATATTATTATTTGTGCCCTGGTCTTATAAGAACTCTTAGTCACTTACCATGAGCAGGGTTGTGACAAAAACTTACACTCATTCTTATGTATAATAAATGTATTGTGTGTGTGGCAGGCTTACAATGATGGCAAAAAAACAACATTTGAGAGTGCGCTGACCATGGTGTTAGAGGTACACAGCTGGAGGTTGAATGTTTGAAGGGGTATGGGACTATAAAAAGTTTGGGAACCGCTGCCCTGGCTAATTGAAATGAAGGCTTCTGATACTGTAGCTGCACTGCTCCCATAACATTGTGTGAGAGAATGTCTGGAGGGGGAGGGAGAAGAGAGAGAGACCACAAGGGTATGGGGCCTTCATTCCTCACTGTTGGCCCAGCTCCAGACAGGCGATCTGTTTCCACAGCTGCACCTCTCCTGTACCTCACTCACTATGGGACACTGGCAGGCCTGGATAGGAACATAACATCTTTTATAATTCAGATCCAGCTACAAAACTGAAATAATGGCTCCCGATGTTCAATTGAAGGAATTTAAATTAAAGACATGCCCTTGAAAATACATGCTATAGTCCTGCAAATTTTTTAAATATAGATCTGAATAAGCAGGTTCCCATTGCCCCAGATTTATTCGACAAAAGCCCAAAATAAATCAATTGTGACACTTAATGGAAATAGCAGCGATAGGAGGAACATTTTTATCCATTCGACAGGGGTCGAGCAATAAACTTTATATATTGCGACATTGGAAAAAGGGGTTTTCGAATAAATGCTTGCCGAATAATTTTGAAAGTACACAGGGCATGTGATGTCAACAGGTAACGATGAAGCACCACTCCACATTTAATGCCTACTGCCTATTAAATCTATCTTTGCAGGATCCTTGTCCTGACTTTCAAATATGGCTTATTTGATTTGACTTTTGTGGATGGTTGAATGCAAGTTTCACCATCGAATTATTTCAGATCTACAGGTGTGCAAGTTTCACCATGGCACAGACCGTGGCGATACGTTGACACGAGAATTATTAGAATATGGTAAATATTATTAAATTCTTCCATTCCATGCTGGCTTTTGTGGGCTACCTGAGACATGAAACCGATAGGTGGGAGGGTATACAGCCTGTCACCAATTTATTCATCGGCAATTTGCCTAAATAGGTAATGGAAATACATCAAGCACTTCATTTTTAATCAACACTGTAGATTATTTTTAGCTGTGACGTCATTTTGGCCAGCTGTCTTTATTGACACAAGACAGTTAAATGGAAACGCACCATAGCAGACAATTGTCAAACCTATTTCTATGAACATTTTATAAATGTCGACAAAAAAATCACTGGATAAGTTAATGGAAACATAGCTACTGTTTGAAATTCTAGCTAGGGACTCTTCATTGTAGTTCTATAAACACACGCACATTAGGAGAGTATTCCATGTATCAGATGTTGCTTTATTGATATATTACACAGTAATGAAAGGTTTGACAGTGGAGTGAAAGACAACACCCATTGATCAATACAGCAATTAGTCACTCAATGACATTGGGATCCTGTGACATGTGTTTGGGAAAAATAGGGGTTACTTGAAAACGTCATTAATTTGAGCCATTTTTCTACAGCAGGAATTTAATTATATAGCAACAGGAAATGTGAATTTTTATGTGGATTAGAATGGACATTTTTGTGGGGGTTGCTACATTTTTCGTAAATTTCAAAGTGGAAATTACAAACTTCAGAATCCTTTTTAAACCTTGACTACACTACACAGTTTACATTTCCTGCATTGCAAGTTATCCTCCAACAGGGTGAACAAATGAAGATCCTACATCTGTACCTGTACAGTCCTAAATCAAAGACAATGGACCTATTTGTTTCCATTTGAGAGTGTTAAAGAAATTCCTAATTGAGTGGTTGATAAAGCCATCACAGACAGTGCTACAGTAGTACAGCCAGCCCAGAGTCAATGACGTCCCGAGGGCAGATACTCCATAAACAAATGAATTAGCAGTTCTGTGTGCTGGTGTTTGTCCACAATTGATTTGCCTCACCACACTCAGGAAGAATAAATTAAATCGCCTCTGGAATAAAGACAAATAACCTGGACTATTTCACCATCCATTATCAGGACATGCGAGTCGTTTTCTCACAATCATCCTCTCTTTCCCTCTCCATGGTAGTGAGCTGAACCATCCATCCTCTTCCGCAAACAGTCAGGCACACACACATGATCACCCTTCTTATAGGAAACTCATGATCCACAATGTTTCCCCCTCGTCCCCTTATATTTTTCCCTTACACCAGACACTTCCATCTTTCACCACCACCTCTTTCTTTCCCTCTTCCTCGCGCTCTTTTTACCTCCCAGCAGTGTCACACAGGACAATTGGGGGAGGGAGAGGAATGTGTGTATGTATGGAAAGCATGTGACCAAAATGGCGTAGCAATGCAGATGTGTTTTGTTCGTCCTCTCGTGTACTTTTGTGTTTTTTCATCTTTTTTTGTATATATTTCAATTCTATTTTCAATCTCTTCTCCATTTTAGTTAAATTATACCTTCCGGTAACCTGCCTCACCCAATGTGATACGGAACCGCTATTATTTGTCATTTTTAGACCTTATAGCAAGAACCCCAGACATCACAAGCTAACCAGCCAATTAGCTACAAGCTATTTAGTAATTGTTAGCCACTGCTAGCGGCCTTTACCTTCTGCACAGGTACCAGACCTTTTTTTAAATATATATATTTTTAGCCTGGATAATACATGCCAGCCTACCAGTAACGGACTGTTTCTCCACTACAACACCGGATTCCTGCAGTAATTCCTGGTCCATTCTCCTCATCTTCACAGCTATGTAGCACCCACCGAGTTACCCAGTACCGAAGCTATCCCTGAGGCCCACCTCCCGGCCTACTCAGTTGTTCACCCAGACTCCACCCAGACACAGCTAGAACACTCTACTCCACTAGATCCTTGCCGTAAGCTCTGGACCTTGGCACCGGATCACCGCTGCTACAGAGTAGCTAAAGTGGCTAACGCCTCTGCCCCGAAGCAGAACTAAAGCACCAGTTAGTCGTGAGCCAGGCGCATCTGCCGTATAGAAAACTACATTATTACAACTACAATACCTCTTTTGCCACCTGGCTTGGATCCTTAGTCGACACGGCGCCCGCCGCACCACTACGACAGGTCTGCCGATGAATACTCCATCCGCTGTGCCTTCAACCGGCCTCCATCGGAGCAGACGCTTTTACTAGTCCCGGGCTACTAACTTTAAATGCCGCGTCACCCGCGTGCTAGTGTAGTAATGACTACTCCGCGGCCTTCCTGTTTCATCTATTGCTGCCAACTGGACCCTATGATCACTTGGCTACATAGCTGATTCCCGCTGGACTGCCCATTAATCATGGTACTCCATTCTGTTTATATATTTATTTATTTATTTATTTTGTTTGTTTGTTTATCTTCCGGCCCCAGCTGCAAACTCAGGCTCTGTGTGTAGTTAATCGACTCTCTGTCCATTCATCGCCATTTTACCTGCTGTTGTTTTAGCTGATTAGCTGTTGTTGTTGTCTTAGCTAGCTCTCCAAATCAACACCTGTGATTACTTTATGCCTCGCTGTATGTCTCTCTCATATGTCAATATGCCTTGTATACTCTTGTTTAGGTTAGTGATCATTGTTTAGGTTTACAATGGACCCCTAGTTCCACTCATTATACCTCTGATACCTCCTTTGTCCCACCTCCCACACATGCGATGACCTCACCCATTATAACCAGCTTATCCAGAGATACAACCTCTCTTATCATCACACAACATTTTCCGTCAAGATAGACAGCCAAAGGGGGAGGAGTTGCAATCTACTGCAGAGAGAACCTGCAAAGTTCTGTCATACTTTCCAGGTCTATACCCAAAAAGTTTGAACTTCTAATTTTAAAAATTAACCTCTCCAGAAATAAGTCTCTCACTGTTGCCGCCTGCTATCGACCCCCCTCCGCTCCCAGCTGTGCCATGGACACCATTTGTGAATTGATCTCCCCCATCTAGTTTCAGAGTTCGTTCTGTTAGGTGACCTGCTTAACACCCCTACAATCTAAGCTAGATGCCCTCAATCTCACACAACTCATCAAGGAACCCTCCAGGTACAACCCTAAATCCGTAAACATGGGCACCATCATAGACATTATCCTGACCAACTTGACCTCCAAATACACCTCCCCTGTTTTTTCATTCAGGATCTCAGCGATCACTGCCTCATTGCTTGTATCCGCTATGGGTCCGCGGTCAAACGACCCCCGCTCATCACTGTCAAACGCTCCCTAAAACACTTCTGCGAGCAGGTCTTTCTAATCGACCTGGCCCGGGTATCCTGGAAGGATATTGACCTCATCCCGTCAGTCGAGGATGCCTGGTCATTCTTTAAAAGTAATTTCCTCACCATCATAGATAAGCACGCCCCGTTCAAAAAATGCAGAACTAAGAACAGATATAGCCCTTGGTTCACTCCAGACCTGACTGCCCTTGACCAGCACAATAACATCCTGTGGCGGACTGCCATAGCATCGAATAGTCCCCACGATATGCAACTGTTCAGGGAAGTCATGAACCAATACATGCAGTCAGTCAGGAAAGCAAAGGCTAGCTTTTTCAAGCAGAAATTTCCATCCTGTAGCTCTAACTCCAAAACGTTTTGGGACACTGTAAAGTCCATAGAGAACAAGAGCACCTCCTCCCAGCTGCCCACTGCACTGAGGCTAGGTAACACGGTCACCACTGATGAGTCCATGATAATCGAAAATTTCAATAAGCATTTCTCAACGGCTGGCCATGCCTTCCTCCTGGCTACTCCATCCCCGGTCAACATCCCCCCCCCCCGCAGCTACTCACCCAAGCCTCCCCAGCTTCTCCTTCACCCATATCCAGACATCAGATGTTCTGAAAGAGCTGCAAAACCTGGACCAGTATAAATCAGCTGGGCTAGACAATCTGGACCCTCTCTTTCTAAAACTATTACCAGCCTGTTCAACCTCTCTTTCGAAATCGTCCGAGATCCCTAAAGATTGGAAATCTGTCGCGGTCATCCCCCTCTTTAAAGGGTGTGACACCCTAGAACCAAACTGTTACAGACCTATATCCATCCTGCCCTGCCTATCTAAAGTCTTCAAAAGCCAAGTTAACAAACAGATCACTGACCATTTCGAATCCCACCGTACCTTCTCCGCTGTGCAATCCGGCTTCCGAGCCGGTCACGGGTGTACCACAGCCACGCTCAAGGTACTAAACGATATCATAACCGCCATTGATAAAAGACAGTACTGTGCAACCATCTTCATTGACCTGGCCAAGGCTTTCGGCTCTGTCAATCACCGTATTCTTATCGGCAGACTCAATAGCCTTGGTTTTTCTGACGACTGCCTCGCCTGGTTCACCAACTACTTTGCAGACAGAGTTCAGTGTGTCAAATCAGAGGGCATGTTGTCCGGACCTCTGGCAGTCTCTATGGGGGTACCACAGGGTTCAATTCTCGGGCCGACTCTTTTCTCTGTATATATCAAGGATGTCGCTCTTGCTGCGGGCGATTCCCTGATCCATCTCTACGCAGACGATACCATTCTGTATACTTCTGGCCCTTCCTTGGACACTGTGCACTGTAACCTCCAACTGCTCTTAAACGATAGTAAAACCAAATGCATGCTTTTCAACCGTTCGCTGCCCGCACCCGCCCGACATAGCATCACCACCCTGGATGGTTCCGACCTATAATATGTGGACAACTATTAATACCTATGTGTCTGGCTAGCCAGTAAACTCTCCTTCCAGACTCATATTAAACATCTCCAATGCAAAATCAAATCTAGAATCGGCGTTCTATTTCGCAACACAGCATCCTTCTCTCACGCCTCCAAACTTACCCTAGTAAAACTGACTATTCTACCGCTCCTTGACTTCGGCGATGTCATCTACAAAATAGCTTCCAACACTCTACTCAGCAAACTGGATGCAGTCTATCACAGTGCCATCCGTTTTGTTACCAAATCACCTTATTCCACCCACCACTGCGACCTGTATGCTCTAGTCGGCTGGCCCTCGCTACATATTTGTCGCCAGACCCACTGGCTCCAGGCCATCTATAAGTCTATGCTAGGTAAAACTCTGCCTTATCTCAGTTCTCTGGTCATGATAACAACACCCACCCGTAGCACACGTTCCAGCAGGTACATCTCACTGATCATCCCCAAAGCCAACACCTAATTTGGCCGCCTTTTCTTCCAGTTCTCTGCTGCCAGTGACTGGAACGAATTGCAAAAATCACTGTAGTTGGAGACTTTCATTTCCCTCACCAACTTAAAACATCAACTATCTGAGCAGCTAACCGATCACTGCAGCTGTACATAGTCCATCTGTAAATAGCCCACCCAATCTACCTACCTCATCCCCATACTGTTTTTATTTTATTTACCTTACTACCTTACTTTTGCACACCAGTATCACTACTTACACACCATCATTTGCTCATGTATCACTCCAGTGTTAATCTACTAAATTGAAATTATTCTCTCCTATGGCCTATTTATTGCCTACCTCCTCATGCCTTTTGCACACACTGTATATAGACTTTCTTTTCTCTACTGTGTCATTGACTTGTTTATTGTGTTATTGGCTTGTTTATTGTTTACTCCATGTGTAACTCTGTGTTGTTTTCTGTGGCTCACTGGTTTGCTTTATCTTGGCCAGGTTGCAGTTGCAAATGAGAACTTGTTCTCAACTAGCCCACCTGGTTAAATAAAGGTGAAATAAAATAATAAAAAATTTTTCTTACTGCTGTGGGTGTGACTCCTATCTCCATGTCGTGGTCCATGTGGACTCGAGAATCTCCTGCCATCCTCAGGTGGAGCTCAACACCTGTGGGGAGAGAGGGAGATGGAGATTCAACTAGCTTTGAATATCCAATGAATTCAGCCATACACTTTTATTAAGGCACAGAATTATGCATCAATCAAATCTCAACAATAGATTGTTATTCACAATATATCCCCTAAGATCAATCAGGAAAAATCAAGGATCAGGAAAAATTCTGCATAGTCAATACTGCATTGACTGATAACCCTGAAAAAAAAGTTTTCTACACAAATCATGTCAATCACTTTAACGAAATCAATACTACTATGCCAGTCATCTGTTTGAATCGGAGCCACTACTAACAGCAAGCCTGAGTCTTAACAATGCATGCTCAAGTCTCCATTTTCATGTCAAATCTAGGCTACTGTTATGCTCCAACAACCATACTAGTATTCCATTAAGAATGCAAATTACTTCATTCATTACTTAATGCTACAGTAGGTGGCATGTGAGGACAGTGAAGTCAGTAGTGAGGACATTAGAACAGAGCCTCAGTTCATCATAATAAGACAGACCTTTTTCACCAACACAGAATCCTAATGTGTGGATTAACTCTGGACTCACATGAGAAATTGGACTCACTCTGTTAGCTAATTTGTAATCTCTGAATGAAGCAGTCTCAGCTGTCAGTAGCTACGTGTTCAACCTTTGTTATCCCCCTGAGGAGGAGAGGAGGAGAACACATCAGTGCCAGTACGCTGCTTGGGCTGAACACCAACCCAACTGTTAAAAGCCCTGATGCTGCACGGACAAGCTGACCACTACTTGAATCACAATAATCACCAGCCTGGACCCTTCACAATCTGTCCACAGCAGATTTTTATGTCTTCATTACTTTGTTTAAATAGCTCTTTCACTTTTTTTGAAGTAACACCATGAAATGTGATTTGATGTAGTTTCGAAGACTTCTTTTTGAACAGTAAATGTGGTTTCTTTGTTGTTGTTTTAGGTCTATTGGTGTAATACATTGATCTAATGATAGACTGCAGTGTCTGTGCTCTGATTTTAATGTGCTAGAAATTGTATTTTTAAACATCAATTGCATACTCAAACCGACAGAGGGAAAAAAATGTATGAATAATATTTTTGGGCAATGGGATTAAATTACATACGGGAAGTCAGCACTACAGATATGAGATGGGGAGAGGGCAAGTCTATAGGGACTAATATTAGCTGCAATTTCACAACACCATTTCAGTTATATAAAAGTGGAATAACTGATAGGGTCACTGGTGTTTAAAAATAATCCAATATAGTGACAGAGTATGAACTATGTGTTCCATAATCACCAATCAGCAGAGGTGTGGACTCAAGGCACATGACTTGGACTCGAGTGAGACTCGAGTCACAAATTTGATGACTTGAGACTCGACTTGATAGAAAATCAAATTTGAGACTTGACTTGGACTTGGAGCCTCAAGACTTGGGACTCGACTTTAACTGCCTAGAAGGCCAGCATCCTGGAATCGCCTCTTCACTGTTGACGTTGAGACTGGTGTTTTGCGGGTACTATTTAATGAAGCTGCCAGTTAAGGACTTGTGAGGCATCTAGGGTCACATGTGTAGACTTTACCGTGAAAGGCTTACTTACAAGCCCTTAACCAACAGTGCAGTTCAAGAAGAAGAAAATATTTACCAAGTAGGCTAAAATAAAAAGTCATAATAAAAAGTAACACAATAAGAATAACAATAATGAGGCTAAATACTGGGGGTGCCAGTACCGAGTCAGTGTGCAGCGGTACGAGTAGCAGCAGTGTACAAGAGGGGGGGTCAATGTAAATTGTCCGGTGGCAATTTTTCTGAACTGTTCAGCAGTCTGATGGCTTGGGGGTAGAAGCTGTCGAGGAGCCTTTTGGTCCTAGACTTGGTGCTCCGGTACCGCTTGCTGTGCGGTAGCAGAGAAAACAGTCTATAACTGGAGTCTCTGACAATTTTATGGGCTTTACTCTGACACTGCCTCTTAAATAGGGCTTGGATGGCAGGAAGCATGGCCCCAGTGATGTACTGCACTACAGCCCCGTCAATGTTATTGGGGGCCTGTTTGGCCTGCCTTTTCCTGTAGTCCACAATCAGCTCCTTTGTCTTGCTCACATTGAGGGAGAGGTTGCTGTCCTGGCATCACACTGACAGTTCTCTGACCTCCTCCCTATAGGCCGTCTCATCGTTGTCAGTGATCAGGCCTAACACTGTTGTGTCGTCAGCAAACTTAATGATGGTGTTGGAGTTGTGTTTGGCCACGCAGTCGTGGGTGAACAGGGAATACAGGAGGGGACTAAGTACACACCCCATACGTGTTAAGGATCAGCGTGGCAGATGTATTGTTGCCTACTCTTACCACCTGGGGGCGGCCCATCAGGAAGTCCAGTATCCAGTTGCAGAGAGAGGTGTTTAGTCCCAGAGTCCTTAGCTTAGTGATGAGCTTCATGGGCACTATGGTGTTGAACACTGAGCTGTAGTTGATGAACAGCATTCTCACATAGGTGTTCCTTTTGTCTAAGTGAGAAAGGGCAGTGTGGAGTGTGATTGAGATTGCGTCATCTGTGGATCTGTTGGGGCGGTATTCGAATTGGAGTGGGTCTAGTGTGTCCAGGAGGATGCTGTTGATGTGAGCCATGACCAGCCATTCAAAGCACTTCATGGCTACCGACGTGAGTGCCATGGGTCTGTAATCAAATAGGAAGGTTACCTTCGCTTCCTTGGGCACAGGGACAATGGTGGTCTGATTGAAACATATAGGTATTACAGACTCGGTCAGGGAGAGGTTGAAAATGTTAGTGAAGACACTTGACAGTTGGTAATCCGTCTGGCCCAGCAGTTTCGTGAATGTTGACCTGTTAAAGGTTTTGTCCACATAGGCTACTGGGAGCGTTTTCACACAGTCATCCAGAACAGCTGGTGCTCTCGTGCATGCTTCAGTGTTGCTTGCCTTGAATAGAGCATAAAAGGCATTGAGCTTGTCTGGTAGTCTCGTGTCACTGGGCAGCTCACGTCTGGGTTTCCCTTTGTATTCCGTAATAGTTTTCAAGCCCTGCCACATCCGACGAGCGTCAGAGTCGGTGTAGTAGGATTCAATCTTAATTATGTATTGACGCTTTGCTTGTTTGATGGTTTGTCTGAGGGCGTAGCTGGATTTCCTATAAGCGTCCAGATTAGTCTCCCGCTCCTTGAAAGCGGCAGCTCTAGCCTTTAGCTCGATGCGGATTCTGATTGGGATATTTACGTACAGTCACTGTGAAGACGACGTCGTCGATGCACTTATTGATGAAGCCAATGACTGAGGTGGTGTATTTCTCAATGCCATTGAATGAATCCCCAAACATATTCCAGTCTGTGCTAGCAAAACAGTCCTTATTAACAGTCCTTATACAGTCCCGTATTGAGCGAGTCACTTGTACTTCCTGCTTGAGCTTCTTCTTGAAGTCAGGAATCAGGAGGATATGATTGTGGTCAGATTTGCCAAATGGAGGGCGGGGGAGAGCTTTTTATGCATCTCTGTGTGGAGTAAAGGTGTTCTAGGATTCTTTCCCTCCTGGTTGCACATGTGACATGCTGGTAAAAATTTGGTAAAAATTTGGTAAAACTGATTTAAGTTTGCCTGCTCCCCGGCCACTAGGTGTGCCACGTCTGGGTAAGCATTTTCTTATGGCGTTATAGAGTTGGTTGAGAGCAGTCTTGGTGACAGCTTCGCTTTGTGGTGGTAAATAGACGGCTACGAATAATACAGATGGGAACTCTCTTAGTAGATAGTGTGGTCGACAACTTATCTTAAGGTACTCTACCTCAGGCAAGCAATACCTCGAGACTTCTTTAATATTAGACGTCGCGCACCAGCTGCTATTGACAAAAAGACACCCCACCCACACCTCGTCTTACCAGACGTAGCGTCTCTGTTCTGCCGGTGCATGGAAAATCCTGCCAGCTCTATATTTTAATTTTCTTCGTTCAGCCACATCTCAGTGAAACATAGGATGTTACAGTTTTTTATTGTGCCTTTGGTAGGATAATCTTAATAATAGGTAATCAATTTTATTTTCTAACGATTTCACGTTAGCAAGGAGGATGGAATTGGGAGTTTACTCGCTCGCCTCCGGCTTCTCAGAAGGATTCCCAATCTGCGTCCCCTTTTCCAGCGTCTTTTCTTTACGCAAAAGGTGTGGATCTGGGCCTGTTCCAGTGAAAGGCGTGGATCTGGGCCTGTTCCAGTGAAAGGCGTGGATCTGGGCCTGTTCCAGTGAAAGGCGTGGATCTGGGCCTGTTCCAGTAAAAGCAGGATATACTTCTCGTCGGACTCGTTAAAGGAAAAAGTTAAAGGAAAACATTTCCTTCCAGTCCGTGGTGAGTGATAGCTTTTTTGATGTCCAGAAGTTATTTTTGGTCATAAGAGACGGTAGCAGCAACATTATGCACACAATAAGTTAAAACATTCTCAAAGTTTGGGTGGTTACTGGCTATATGTCTAAAGACAGATGTTACATCTCACTGCCTTCAGTATTGTGGGATGAAGATATATTCTGGTGCATTAATAACAGTATTTGTGAGGAAGAAACGGGCTACCTGGTTGACAAGCATTCTGTGGACAGGCAGCCCTCCAAAGTGATAGTGTTTGGTGCAGACAGACCAGGCTTTCCATCTGATCCTGCAACCTCCTGTGTACAGGTAGTTAGGCCGTATGATTCTTCTTGCTTAGAGAAGCGACGGCATGATATCCCTACTTTGCAAACATGAATCACTTTCAGCTCAAAATGCAGGTGTAAAAAATAGTTTATTTCTGTATCTTAAGTTTAGAAAATGCATTGCCGTTTCTGGCTGTATTGACAGGCTACATTTGCGCAGCCATTGTGTGCGCATTCATCGTGGGGCTCGCAAGCTTTGAGCCACTACTTTTTGGGGAATGGGGGTCAAAAACGTAGAGAATCACTCAGCTAGTCAACAGATTTCTGATTTGCTATACAGCTATAGGATTGGGTGCAACACAAACATCAGATTGTAAGGAGAGCATTGCCATACATAAATATGCAGCTACAAAAAATGTGTGATCAAGAATATCAACTGTTTACTTTGCAAACTCACCAGCAATGGACCCTCAACCAACAATTACTAGCATAGGTCTACTGGTCTTTAGGTACAGTATTTCAAAATTGCTTGAAATGCATCATTTACTTATGAAGCTTGCATTTGTAATTTGTTGTTAAAATTAATTATTACATAATTAAAATATGTTGTCGACAAAATAATGAAAAGTGCTGTCTGGTAGCTTCAATAAATAGACAACTCATTGCTTATTTCTTATACTTGAGACTTGCCTTGAAAAAACGTATGATTTGACTCAACTTGCTCTTAGAATGCACGACTTGGACCTGACTCGAGATTCGACCCATTCTACTTGGGACTCGACTTGAGACTCAAACCTTGTGACTCGAATAATAGTGTATTGATTCCACCTCTGCCAATCAGAAAGCAATCACCAGAATGCTTCTACCTGAGAATAACAACACCATCTGATTTGTCTCTGTCGTCATGCTCTGACATTGCTCCATTTTGATCAGTGATAGATGCAAGACAAGGCATCATGGAGAGAAAATGCAAAGTGGGGTGGAGGAGCGAGGGCCCACGTCACACATGAGATCCACACAGGAATACAGTGTTGACATAGACGGGTCTAAAGCAAAGGGCAGAGTGACGTGACAGGCATTTGAGACAGACAGACAGACAGACAGACAGACAGACAGACAGACAGACAGACAGACAGACAGACAGACAGACAGACAGACAAGGCCCAGAATAGTGAATGCGTTATAGTGTCGCCAGGTCCTGCTGTCCAAGTCAGTTCAGGATTATGTCATGTCTTTGGCTATGCCGGATTAAGTGATATGACATGCTATTCTATAAAATAATTTCTCCGTAATTAATATTACCTGATTGAGCTAATCATGTAAATGTAATTAACTAGAGAGTCGGGACACCATGAAACAATATTTATAGAGCTGTTATCTTCCAAATAAACTCTTAAAGACCTAGTAGCAGTCGATATTAATCGTCACCTTAATTCAGTCTCATCTGAAAGTTAAAAATTCTTGGTTATCTGCACGAACCCTGGCTAACAAGTTGAATCAGCAATACAAAATTGGGTTTAATTATTTATTTACTAAATACCTAACTAATCACACATACACATAATTAATCATAACTTGATTACAAATTACGTCATAAAGGAAAATGTCCCTGGCGGGCGGAACAGATATGACAGCTGGTTACACAAAAGAAAAGGGGCAGGGTTTGAGTGAAAGAGCGGGAAGACTGAGGAACAATGGGTGAAGCTGTGCTATCGTAAATACAGTATCTTATGCATTCTAAATTACAGCCAATTTGGAAAAAGAAAATGCAATAAATATTTACTCTGAGCTGCGCTTCAGTAGGTTGGTGGTAGATGGAGTCCTTTGAAGAATGTCTCTGGTTGTCAATTGGATACATTGTAGTAACGTCGTTGTGTGGTAGACGGGATACTCTGTCTGTTCCTTCCTAACCTGCGTTTGCAGCTGCGGTTGCTAACTCAATGGCGAGGAGGTATCACTTCTGTAGTGAATAAGAGTTCAAAGTTCATACCATTCGCAACCAAAGCTCACGCTGATGTTGGCTTCGTTCTGTAGTTATTATCTGAACCATTCTGACATCGGACCGTCGTCCTCACATCCTCGGAACAGGAGTTTACATTGTCGTCAAGGCTTTATATAGGAAGGGAGAGGAGGGCGTGTTTGAAAAGTTTTATAGCCCATGTCCCTTCACAGGGGCAGGCCACTGATTGAGCAGAGACCTACCTTATGAAAACCCAAATCTCACATTTTAAAAACTAAAGTCACATTTCATCCCATCACGAATAATTTCATATTCAAACATTTATATTGAACAACAATTCCATGTGAATCCGATAACTATGATGTGTAGACTTTCCACTGTAGAGTTTATGTCATCTTATCATTGATGAGAATGTCTCAGATGACAACCGAGCTGACATCATATTCATTAAATACCACCGCATATGTTCAATTGTTCGGATTACCAGAATATAGTTCATTTCCCCCACCTTCTGTTCCTAGAATCTCTATGTTAACCATTGGTTTTGCAAATGTAACAGAGAGGAAAAAGGGGGGAAGAGGTATTTATGACTGTCATAAACCTACGCCCAGGCAAACGTCATGACACTTTCATGCATTAAACATCTCCCCAGTGACTGGTGAACCCAGGACCTGTGTGCATACTCTGCCTGTGTTTGATTGCTGCTCTGCTCTCGCTGCAGACTCACCAGCGGTTGTGCAAACACAGATTCCAGCTCAGCATTTTATCTTTAAGAGGGTAACAAGCATTCATCTTGTTACTTGGAGAGCGACAGGATGCTTTGGGTGAATTGGGTTTAGGCTCTGATAGAGTGAGTGCTCATCTGTTGGTGGCAGAGAAGTAAACCTGCAGTTGTTCTCTCTCTCTCTCTCTCTCTCTCTCTCTCTCTCTCTCTCTCTCTCACTCTCTCTCTCTCTCTCACTCTCTCTCTCTAGCAGCTGTTTCAGGCTGCTGTAATGTTTCCACCTGTACACTTTCACATTATGTTTTTTGAGGACAGTCCAAGTCTTTGTTTGAGTTACACAAACAGCTATTGTAAGGTTTAATTATCTTCATTAGAGGCTCTTTAAAATGTTGTCGATGTCAGCCCTCTGTGCAGTTAGGAAATGTGAGGGCTAGTTGTGAGGAGTTAAGTGGCCAGGACAAGGCTTGTATCAATATTAAATACTGCTCCAATAACACGGCCGTCGGCCAACAGAGTTAACTGGCCTCTGGAGGACCGTAATAATGAGGACTTAGACTAGTCATTACTCTGCCTGAGAAGACAAAAAACTTGATCAACAAGATAACTGGGTTTGGAGCACTTCATTTTCTCGATTAGCTTACATAATTTGAAGGTAATCAAAGCTCTTTAAAAGTGCAAATTTGGGGACTCAATCAAACACATTTCCTGTCTGAAAATATCCATGAGACGTGCATGTTTTGCAAATGGTTTCAAGCTAGATCTATGAACAAGCTACAGTATACCACACTACTGTCCATTCCTCAGAGAATGATGAGTGCAGTGAGAAACTGCTAATTCTGCAGTAACCCTTTGGTTTACAATACAAATTCTGCAATTTGGGGGCACTGATCCATATATTCTGAGGTCATACAGAAGCTTTCGATTTTCCACAGGAAATTCAATTCTGAGGAGTCATCAAAACAAAGCATAGGTCTGACAGAGGCGAGGAAAGAGAGAGAGAGAGCTGAGTCTTCAATAATATCTGCACTGGGAGGATCTGCACAATCAGTGCAGAAGATATATATCTTCTCTAGTGGAATAAGTTGCTCCAATGTCTCTGTCATATCTGTAGCCCAGTATTGGGAGCCTACTGGAACTTCCCCTCCCCTCCCCTCCCCTGCTCCTCTCTCCCCCTCCCCTGCTTCCCTCTTCCCAGAGCCAACTCTCAGCAGCAGTGTCATGGTTACCAGGCTCTCATTCATGAGTTAGTCGCAGGCTAATTCCTCGATCACACCAAGAGCATCATTGCGCAATATGGTACGCAGCGTAATCTTGATATGTGTGCAACAAAAGTTCAACATTCCCCCTCTGCTACCATTTCTATCAAGCCGTCTACGCATACAGTTTGATGCATATGTTTGATCATTCCAACGCATGCACCACACAGAACGCACTGCAACTGCCTTTGCAACGCAATGCTGCAAGGCAAACAAAGTGTTCCATTGGAAATTAATGTATTTCTGGTGTGCCAAAATGTAAGGACGCTGTGTGATTGAGGCATAAGACAAGTGGCTCACAGTGCAGCGCTTCATCCCTATCTTTGCTCACTTATGACACTTTGAGTTTGGTCAGGGCAAATGACTAAAAATGTCTCCAAAGCCTATGGATGCCAGCCAGCTTGGCTTCAGACCCAGACTCATTTTCCCCCTCCTCATGGCTGATAGCCGGCCTTGAGCATATACAGTATAGTACTTGTATCATCTCTCACGGATCTCCTGAGCAATGGACACCGCCTCAGCTAGACGGCCTGCCCACACTGGAGACAATTAGTCTAATGAAATGACAATGGACCAAAAAACTAAACACCACACAACCACAGCCAGGAATAACTGCTGCTTACTCAAATCTCATCCTCTTGTGCCCCTGTGCCAAGGGTACGTGTATTTATAAGTGATGCCCCAAACTCCCCAACACTGTTGAGTGATGCTGGATGGACTGAGCACCAGGCCAAGCCAACAACACCCAGCCCAGTGAACCAGAGTAGTCCTATAGGACATGAATGTGGCAGGAGAGGAGGATGGGGGTTAAAGAGAGGACAGGAGCTCCAACACCCTGCAACACCATGTCCCGTATTTATCAGGTGGCTCGTCAGCCTCTTATCGTAATTTACGGCCCAGAGCCCACATTCACAGGAGTGAGAGAGTGAGGGGTGGATGGACAAGAGGAGGTAGAAAGCAGGAGAGGAAGAGAGGAGGGGGTGCTGAGCGCATGCAGAAAGAGCCAAAGGTCACACGGACCTAATTAGAATTCTTGCGGCACCTCGCTCTGTCCCTGCACCAGTCCTTTGAGGAGGCCGCTCCTTCTCGCCACCACATACCACGTCAGAACATCCATGGTGTCACTCAATAAGCCTTGAGCCCGTTATGCTGAACATATGTCTCTTTCCCTGTGTTAAAGGGCGGTGACTGAGGGAAACTACTCACCCTGGGTGATGGATGCTCACACTTGGCTCCATAGATAGATGTGTACGCAAAGGAAAATCCGTCTGGAGATGGTTAAGTAAACAAGATGTTAATTTATTTCACCTAATGATAGCAATGGTTCTAATTATGATTCTCCAGGATAGACACCACTACTGCATCAAATTATAGAACAAATAATACATGAATATTGCATATGAAAGGGGTCTACTAACCTAACATATGGAATTGTTTTAAGACGATCATACCGTGGACCATTTAACTATTTGAATTCAAATTTTGGGATTTAAAAAAATGTATTAAAAAAACATATTTATATTGGCTTTTACTACTGTAGCCCATTGAAACACATTGAATAACACATTCATGAATGGCAAAAAAAGAAATTAACATACAGATATTGAAAGCATTTAATGAGAGCTTAAAAGGTGTGCAACATGAAAATACTGTCTCATTTACATTGTGTAATTTATTGACAAGACCGACCCAGAGATAGAATATCCAAAGTCAAACCAATTTTGCTACTGTTGCACACCAGCCAGCTGAAGCCAATTGGCAAAATAATTTGGCTAACTCTTCCCACCTGCAAACACACAGGAGATACCCACATCAAACCACACCACGAAACCAACTCACTTTTGAATTCAGTCATGGCCTCTAGCATTTCTTAACGAACCAAATCTAAAACTAGCCAAAATCAGGAAGTTCAGCCGCCCTGTAACAATGGAGCTCCAGTCCGTATGACCTGCAGCATCTTAATCTCCATAATGCCCTTCAAGATAGAGGACATCACTGCTTTTACAAGGAGCTCTGTCTCTAAAACCTCAATGTCATCCCACATTGTTCTCCAGTCGGTGACACTGGACAGATTAGATCATGGCCAAGTATCACTCTCCTCCCACTTCCACCTCCACCTCGGTAACGGCCAATTGACCTGGACAAGAAATGCTCTCCCATTCTGCCTAGCTGAGTGGCTTTACAGGGCTGCAGTAGCCTGCTTTTCAAATGATACAGACACACAGTTTCCATAGCACTTAATACAAAGAATTGTTCACGCTTGGCTAAGCTCCTGACACAGATGCATTGCTGCAATACAAGCGGGTATGGGGTGATTTTTATCACAGCCATGCCTACCACCTTACCCAGAGACCCGGTTTTCACAAAATAAATTCACACAATTAATTATTCAAACGCACAGTAATCTCATCTCAATGTCTCCTTAGATTTGGGCTAGCGTTCTGGGCTGAATCAAACCTCAGTCCACAACATGAGAGAGACTGAGTTGGTTTCAGTGGTTGACTGAGGTGATGCACAGAGGCTGGCTGATAATTATGGCTTTACACAAGGAGTTACAGCATAACTCTAATGCAGTTTACAAGGTCAAAGGGCCATCCATCAAAATCACTAACGGTGCTACAACTTTCACCCTGCGCAACAATCTAAATGGCTGCACCATTTCATCAATGGTTCATGTCAGATTGAAGTGATACCTATACCAATGGACTGGTTACACACACACACACACACACACACACACACACACACACACACACACACACACACACACACACACACACACACACACACACACACACACACACACACACACACACACACACACACACACACACACACACACACACAAACTTAATCAAAAGGTTAAAAAGGTGAGCATAGAATAAAATCCTCTGCATTCCCTGCTGAGGACATTCCCAGGAACATTGCGTCGGGCCACAGACCCCATTGTCATGAAAGTTTTACAGGGACAACTCAAGATATTTTGTGCAGAGTGCACTCAACCAGGACAGCCTATAAGAGCAGACAATAGCACATCACAGCCCTGAAACTAGCCTCTCTAATCTCCGGCTCAGAGAGGACTGAGTGCTCCAACGGAATCAATGCAAATGATTTGCTCTAAATTCTTTACTAGTCTCCGATATTCCAGCGAAAAGCTACTGCAGGCAGATAATGGCCTCTCTCTCTCTCGCTCTCTCTCTCTCTCTCTCTCTCGCTCTCTCTCTCTCTCTCTCTCTCTCTCTCTCTCTCTCACCACCTTCTTTCATTGAATGTGTGGAATCGAAAACACAACACAACACACAGTGCTGTGTGTAAAACCCCCACAATGTTGGCTGCTGCACTCGTAAAACTCCTGCATTCCACTATAGGAGAATGTAAGCATCCTCTAGCATCAGGCAACTAGGCAGTAGACTCAGCAGCATCTCACAGTGGTCTGACAGGGCTGGAAACCCATTGTTTTTTGATTACCTAGCCCTCAGAATGAGAGCAAACAAATGCACTGCAGTGACATTAGTGTTATAGAACACAAGCAGGCTGTGATGGAAAAGAGGTCGCAGGCAGTGCAGGCTGGAGGTACTTGACGTATCTCTCTCTTAGGGAGCATAGCAACCATACTATATGGTTTTAATTCACGTACACACTTTGATCTGACATGCGGCTAAATGGATGATGGCGAGGTGATGAATTACGGAATGTAATGACAGCATGGCATCGCATTGAAAGGCAGATCGAACAGCTCAGCTGCAGCCCAAGTGTACCCTATAACCACAGCGTTAGGCTTGCATCAGAGCTATACTTTCTCTCCCTCCTTCTCTCTGCTCCGGTCGTGTCTCCCTACTTTTTCTCAGTCTAGCATGAGTCTTACCTTCAGGTGGCCACAGGAGCAGCTGGCAGGCTCCCGTCGAGGCATTTCACGGCTGCTACTCTCCCATGGACTCCCCTCTCCTTCCCTTGCTTTGTTCAGCAGCCCTCCTGCCTCCCAGCTCTTCTCTTCTCCTTTTCACCGCTCTAGTCCTATGTGCTTGAGTGTGTGAGTGTTTCCTCCCCCGACCACCCCCCTCACCCTCTTGCTCTTCTCTTACTTCCTCACCCTCCTCTTACTTCCACGCAGAGCTCTTGTCTCTTAGGATTTATCCTTTACGTGTGTGTGTGTCTGTGCCACATGGCACGTTTCACTCTGCAGTCAAAGAGGAATGAGCTGGGAAGAGAAAAACACTGTGAGAGGCAGAGAATAGGGAGGTACCTAGTCAGTTGTCCAATTGAATGTATTCAACTGAAATGTGTCTTGCGCATTTAACCCAACTCCTCTGAATCAGAGAGGTGTGGGGGGCTGCCTTAATCAAAATCCATGGCGCCCAGGGACAGAACGACCATTGCTCAGGGGCAGAACGACAGATTTTTACCATGTCAGCTTTGGGGATTGGATCCAGCAACCTTCTGATTACTGGTCCAATGCTCTAGCCACTTGCCGCCCAGTGAGTATAGGGAGAGAGAGAGTATAGGGAGAGAGAGAGTATAGGGAGAGAGAGAGTATAGGGAGAGAGAGTATAGGGAGAGAGAGTATAGGGAGAGAGAGAGAGTATAGGGAGAGAGAGAGTGAGTGAGGTAGAGAGAGAGTATAGGGAGAGAGAGAGTGAGGTTGAGAGAGAGCGAGTGAGGTAGAGAGAGAGTGAGGTAGAGAGAGATTGAGGTACAGAGAGAGTATAGGGAGCTAGAGAGAGAGGATAGGGACAGAGAGAGCGAGAGAGAGACAGAGAGAGAGAGAGAGAGAGAGAGAGGTAGAGAGAGATGTAGAGAGAGATTATAGGGGGAGAGAGTAACATGGAGAGAGAGTGAGGGAAAGAGAGAGTGAGGAAGAGAGAGAGAGGTAGAGAGAGCATATTGACCACTGAATGAAATTAAAAAGGTACTAACCACATTTGGCTAAAACTTAACGAAGGTACAATCTAATGATGTTTACGTAAGTGCAGCTTATGCACCTCCTTCAGATTCATCATACTTTGATGATCATACAGAAATCATTACATTTCAGGCAGAGGGTAAAGTGCTTCTTTGTGGAGATTTCAATGCAAGAACAGGTTCTGAGCCTGACTACACTGATGCGGGAGATAACCACCACATATTTGGACACCCCTCCTTGTACAGTAGCCCTATTATAAATAATAGAAACAGTCCTGACCAAATACTGAACAAAAATGGGAAGGAGTTAGTGCATCTCTGTCGAGCCTTAGATACTTAATGGTAGAATCAGAGGGGACTCTTTAGGTCGCTTTACTTACTGCTCAGCTCTTGGGACAAGTGTAGTATTATGCCATCACTGATATTGACCCCTCCTCCATTAGTGTATTCACTGTCAGACCACAGACACCATTGTCAGATCACAGTCAGGTCAACTTGTTTCTGAAGAAATTAACCAGCAATATTCAATAAAAAAAAACAGCCCAATAAACTCTACAACATAAACCAATCGTACAGATGGGCTAAAAACAGTGCCGAAAGATTCATTGAAACACTGAACTCAAATGAAATGATGAACTCTATACAGCTCTTCAAGAACTCACAATACCAAGACAATAAAGAAGGTCTCAATTCGGCTACTCAAAACATCAATTGCATATTCCAAAAAGCAGCATCAAAAGCACATTTCAGAAAACCAAAGAAATGTAACATCAGAAACAAAAACCAAAATGTTTCTGAAAAATTGTTTGATAACAAATGTAAAACAATTAGAAAGCACCTAAGACAAATATCAAATGAAAAAATATAAGCAGCAAAACAACCTAGAGCTACGCTATGAATACTTTGAAACTCTGAAACAGTATAAACAAACACTGAAACGCAAGAAATTGAATTATACCAACAAGACACTTGATGAAATTGACCAAAATCCGAGAGAGAGAGAGAATTGACCAAAATCCGTTCTGGGACATGTGGAACAATTCAAGCACGACAATGCCACAAGAATTAACCATACCAGATGAAGGAATTTGGAAAACTTATTTTGATAATCTTTACAAAAACATCCCACATACAGATTTACAACAGAAATGTAAAAAAAAATGGAGCATCCTTGAATGAGTAATTAAAAACAACCAAAATCCATTAGATTACCCAATAACCCAGCGCGTGGGGAGGAGACAGATTCTCGCCACGCCACCTGGTAGGAGCGACCTGTCAGGTAGGACGCAATCCAAGCGTGGGCCGCGCCGGAGATGCCCAACTCGGAGAGGGTGGAGAGGAGGATCTGATGGTTCACAGTATCGAAGGCAGCCGATAGGTCTAGAAGGATGAGAGCAGAGGAGAGAGAGTTAGCTTTAGCAGTGCGGAGCGCCTCCGTGATGCAGAGAAGAGCAGTCTCAGTTGAGTGACTAGTCTTGAAACCTGACTGATTTGGATCAAGAAGGTCATTCTGAGAGAGATAGCGGGAGAGCTGGCCAAGGACGGCACGTTCAAGAGTTTTGGAGAGAAAAGAAAGAAGGGATACTGGTCTGTAGTTGTTGACATCGGAGGGATCGAGTGTAGGTTTTTTCAGAAGGGGTGCAACTCTCGCTCTCTTGAAGACGGAAGGGACGTAGCCAGCGGTCAGGGATGAGTTGATGAGCGAGGTGAGGTAAGGGAGAAGGTCCCCGGAAATGGTCTGGAGGAGAGAGGAGGGGATAGGGTCGAGCGGGCAGGTTGTTGGGCGGCCGGCCGTCACAAAGAAGCGAGATTTCATCTGGAGAGAGAGGGGAGAAAGAGGTCAGAGCACAGGGTAGGGCAGTGTGAGCAGAACCAGCGGTGTCGTTTGACTTAGCAAACGAGGATCGGATGTCGTCGACCTTCTTTTCAAAATGGTTGACGAAGTCATCTGCAGAGAGGGAGGAGGGGGGAGGGGGAGGAGGGTTCAGGAGGGAGGAGAAGGTGGCAAAGAGCTTCCTAGGGTTAGAGGCAGATGCTTGGAATTTAGAGTGGTAGAAAGTGGCTTTAGCAGCAGAGACAGAGGAGGAAAATGTAGAGAGGAGGGAGTGAAAGGATGCCAGGTCCGCAGGGAGGCGAGTTTTCCTCCATTTCCGCTCGGCTGCCCGGAGCTCTGTTCTGTGAGCTCGCAATGAGTCATCGAGCCACGGAGCGGGAGGGGAGGACCGAGCCGGCCTGGAGGATAGGGGACATAGAGAGTCAAAGGATGCAGAAAGGGAAGAGAGGAGGGTTGAGGAGGCAGGGTCAGGAGAAAGGTTGGAGAAGGTATGAGCAGAGGGAAGAGATGATAGGATGGAAGAGGAAAGAGTAGCGGGGGAGAGAGAGCGAAGGTTGGGACGGCGCGATACCATCCGAGTAGGGGCAGTGTGGGAAGTGTTGGATGAGAGCGAGAGGGAAAAGGATACAAGGTAGTGGTCGGAGACTTGGAGGGGAGTTGCAGTGAGGTTAGTGGAAGAACAGCATCTAGTAAAGATGAGGTCGAGCGTATTGCCTGCCTTGTGAGTAGGGGGAAGGTGAGAGGGTGAGGTCAAAAGAGGAGAGGAGTGGAAAGAAGGAGGCAGAGAGGAATGAGTCAAAGGTAGACGTGGGGAGGTTAAAGTCGCCCAGGACTGTGAGAGGTGAGCCGTCCTCAGGAAAGGAGCTTATCAAGGCATCAAGCTCATTGATGAACTCTCCGAGGGAACCTGGAGGGCGATAAATGATAAGAATGTTAAGCTTGAAAGGGCTGGTAACTGTGACAGCATGGAATTCAAAGGAGGCGATAGATAGATGGGTAAGGGGAGAGAGAGAGAATGACCACTTGGGAGAGATGAGGATCCCGGTGCCACCACCCCGCTGACCAGAAGCTCTCTGGGTGTGCGAGAACACGTGGGCGGACGAAGAGAGAGCAGTAGGAGTAGCAGTGTTATCTGTGGTGATCCATGTTTCCGTCAGTGCCAGGAAGTCGAGGGACTGGAGGGAGGCATAGGCTGAGATGAACTCTGCCTTGTTGGCCGCAGATCGGCAGTTCCAGAGGCTACCGGAGACCAGGAACTCCACGTGGGTCGTGCGCGCTGGGACCACCAGATTAGGGTGGCCGCGGCCACGCGGTGTGGAGCGTTTGTATGGTCTGTGCAGAGAGGAGAGAACAGGGATAGATAGACACATAGTTAACAGGGTACAGAAGAGGCTACGCTAATGCAAAGGAGATTGGAATGACAAGTGGACTACACGTCTCGAATGTTCAGAAAGTTAAGCTTACGTAGCAAGAATCTTATTGACTAAAATGATTGAAATGATACAGTACTGCTGGAGTAGGCTAGCTGGTAGTGGCTGCGATGTTGACACTACACTAATCAAGTCGTTCCGTCGAGTGTAATAGTTTCTACAGTGCTGCTATTCGGGGGCTAGCTGGCTAGCTAGCAAGGTTGATTGCGTTCCGTTACTTTAAAAGAACGACAATAGCTGGCTGGCTAACCTAGAAAATCGCTCTAGGCTACACAATTGTCTTAGATACAAAGACGGCTATGTAGCTAGCTAGCTACGATCAAACAAAACAAACCGTTGTACTGTAATAGTTACTACAGTGCTGCTATTCGGGGGCTAGCTGGCTAGCTACGTTAGAAGAACGACAATAGCTGGC
Organism: Oncorhynchus masou masou; assembly: GCF_036934945.1. Classification (NCBI taxonomy): domain Eukaryota; kingdom Metazoa; phylum Chordata; class Actinopteri; order Salmoniformes; family Salmonidae; genus Oncorhynchus; species Oncorhynchus masou. The sequence goes on along the minus strand of NC_088224.1, from coordinate 73,249,310 downwards.
CAGCTAACCTAGAAAATCGCTCTAGGCTACACAATTGTCTTAGATACAAAGACGGCTATGTAGCTAGCTAGCTACGATCAAACAAAACAAACCGTTGTACTGTAATAGTTACTACAGTGCTGCTAGGTAAGTAGAGAGATAGGTAGGTAGGTAGAGAGAGAGGTAGAGAGAGAGAGATAGGGGTAGAGAGAGAGAGGTAGAGAGAGAGAGTGGTAGAGGTAGAGAGAGGCAGAGAGAGAGAGGTAAGCCCTACACCCAAGCAAGGGCACTGCGTTCATCCACCTCTGGCCTGCTCGCCTCCCTACCATTGAGGAAGTACAGTTCCCGCTCAGCCCAGTCAAAACTGTTCGCTGCTCTGGCCCCCCAATGGTGGAACAAACTCCCTCACGACGCCAGGACAGCGGAGTCAATCACCACCTTCCGGAGACACCTGAAACCCCACCTCTTCAAGGAATACCTAGGATAGGATAAGTAATCCTTCTCACCACCCCCCCCACCCCCTTAATGATTTAGATGCACTATTGTAAAGTGGCTGTTCCACTGGATGTCAGAAGGTGAATTCACCAATTTGTAAGTCGCTCTGGATAAGAGCGTCTGCTAAATGACTTAAATGTAAATGTAAAATGTAAGTAGCTAGAGAAGTAGGTAGGTAGAGAGAGAGGTAGAGAGAGAGGTAGAGAGAGAGGTAGAGAGAGAGGTAGGTAGAGAGAGAGAGGTAGGTAGAGAGAGAGAGGTAGGTAGAGAGAGAGAGGTAGAGAGAGAGAGGTAGAGAGAGAGGTAGGTAGAGAGTGTGAGGTAGAGAGAGAGAGGTAGAGAGAGAGATGTAGAGAGAGAGAGGTAGGTAGAGAGTGTGAGGTACAGAGAGTGTGAGGAAGAGAGAGTGGTTGAGGTAGATAGAGTGGTAGGTAGAGTGAGGTAGAGAGAGAGAGAGAGAGGTAGAGAGAGAGTGAGGTAGAGAGAGAGTGAGGTAGCGAGAGAGTGAGAGAGAGAGGTAGAGAGAGAGAGGGAGAGGTAGAGGTAGAGAGAGAGGTAGAGGTAGTGAGAGAGAGGTAGAGGTAGAGAGAGAGTTAGAGATAGAGAGAGAGATAGAGGTAGAGGTAGAGCGAGGTAGAGGTAGAGAGAGGTAGAGATAGAGAGAAAGGTAGAGGTAGAGATAGGGTTAGAGGTAGAGAGAGAGAATGAGAGGTAGAGAGAGAGAGGTAGGTAGAGAGAGGTAGAGGTAGAGCGAGAGAGAGGTAGAGCGAGAGAGAGGTAGAGCGAGAGAGAGGTAGAGAGAGAGAGAAGTAGAGAGATGTAGAGAGAGAGGTAGAGAGAGGTAGAGGTAGAGAGAGGTGTAGGTAGAGGTAGAGGTAGGTAGAGAGAGAGATGGGTAGAGAGAGAGGTAAGTAGAGAGAGAGGTAGGTAGGTAGAGAGAGAGGTAGAGAGAGAGATAGGGGTAGAGAGAGAGGTAGAAAGAGAGAGAGAGTTAGAGGTAGAGAGAGAGAGGCAGAGAGAGAGTTAGAGCGAGAGAGAGGTAGAGCGAGAGAGGTAGAGCGAGAGAGAGGTAGAGAGAGAAAGATAGGGGTAGAGAGAGAGAGGTAGAGAAGGTGGAGGTAGAGAGAGAGGTAGGTAGAGAGAGAGGTAGGTAGAGAGAGAGGTAAGTAGCTAGAGAGGTATGTAGGTGGAGAGAGAGGTAGAGAGAGAGATAGTGGTAGAGAGAGAGTGGTAGAGAGAGAGAGGTAGAGGTAGAGAGAGAGAGGTAGAGAGAGAGAGGTAGAGAGAGAGAGAGGTAGAGGTAGAGAGAGAGAGGTAGAGCGAGAGAGAGAGATAGGGGTAGAGCGAGAGAGGTAGAGGTAGAGAGAGAGGTAGAGAGAGAGGTAGAGAGAGAGGTAGAGAGAGGTAGAGGTAGAGAGAGGTGGAGGTAAAGAGAGAGGTAGGTAGAGAGAGAGGTAGGTAGAGGGAGAGGTAGGTAGAGAGAGGTAGAGGTAGAGAGAGAGTGAGGTAGAGCGAGAGAGGTAGAGTGAGAGAGAGGTAGAGAGTATGGTAGAGAGATGTAGAGGTAGAGAGAGGTAGAGGTAGAGAGAGGTGGAGGTAGAGAGAGGTGTAGGTAGAGAGAGAGATAGGTAGAGAGAGAGGTAAGTAGAGAGAGAGGTATGTAGGTAGAGAGAGAGGTAGAGAGAGGGGTAGAGAGAAAGAGGTAGAGAGAGAGAGGTAGAGGTAGAGAGAGAGAGGTAGAGCGAGAGAGAGGTAGAGCGAGAGAGGTAGAGTGAGAGAGAGGTAGAGAGAGAGATAGGGGCAGAGAGAGAGAGGTAGAGAGAGAGCGAGGTAGAGGTAGAGAGAGAGAGGTAGAGAGAGAGAGGTAGAGAGAGAGGTAGAGAGAGAGAGATAGGGGTAGAGCGAGAGAGGTAGAGAGAGAGAGAGGTAGAGAGAGGTGGAGGTAGAGAGAGGTGGAGGTAGAGAGAGGTGGAGGTAGAGAGAGGTAGGTAGAGAGAGAGGTAGGTAGAGAGAGAGGTAAGTAGAGAGAGAGGTAGGTAGAGGGAGAGGTAGGTAGAGAGAGAGGTAGAGGTAGAGAGAGAGGTAGAGGTAGAGAGAGAGGTAGAGGTAGAGAGAGAGGTAGAGAGAGAGGTAGAGAGAGAGGTAGAGGTAGAGAGAGAGGTAGAGAGAGGTAGAGGTAGAGAGAGGTAGAGGTAGAGAGAGGTGGAGGTAGAGTGAGTTGGAGGTAGAGAGAGAGGTGGAGGTAGAGAGAGGTGGAGGTAGAGAGAGAGGTAGGTAGAGAGAGAGGTAGGTAGAGAGAGAGGTAGGTAGAGAGAGAGATGTAGGTAGAGAGAGAGGTAGGTAGAGAGAGAGAGAGAGAACACGCACCATTGTAAATACAACCCATGTCTATGCTTATTTATTTTATCTTGTGTCCTTAACCATTTGTACATTGTAAAAACACTGTATATGTATATATGTATATATATATAATATGACATTTGTAATGTCTTCATTGTTTTGAAACTTCTGTATGTGTGATGTCTACTGTTAATTTTGATTGTTTATTTCACTTTATATATTATCTACCTTACTTGCTTTGGCAAAGGGAGAGGTAGGTAGAGAGAGGTAGAGGTAGAGAGAGAGTGAGGTAGAGAGAGAGTGAGGTAGAGCGAGAGAGGTAGAGTGAGAGAGAGGTAGAGAGAGAGAGGTAGAGAGTATGGTAGAGAGAGGTAGAGGTAGAGAGAGGTAGAGGTAGAGAGAGGTAGAGGTAGAGAGAGGTAGAGGTAGAGAGGTAGAGGTAGAGAGAGGTGGAGGTAGAGAGAGAGGTAGGTAGAGAGAGAGGTAAGTAGAGAGAGAGGTATGTAGGTAGAGAGAGAGGTAGAGAGAGATAGGGGTAGAGAGAAAGAGGTAGAGAGAGAGAGAGAGGTAGAGGTAGAGAGAGAGAGGCAGAGAGAGAGGTAGAGCGAGAGAGAGGTAGAGCGAGAGAGGTAGAGAGAGAGAGATAGGGGTAGAGAGAGAGAGGTAGGTAGAGAGAGAGGTAAGTAGCTAGAGAGGTAGGTAGGTAGAGAGAGTGGTAGAGAGAGAGAGAGATAGGGGTAGAGAGAGAGAGGTAGAGAGAGAGCGAGGTAGAGGTAGAGAGAGAGAGGTAGAGAGAGAGAGGTAGAGAGAGAGAGGTAGAGCGAGAGAGAGGTAGAGAGAGAGAGATAGGGGTAGAGCGAGAGAGGTAGAGGTAGAGAGAGAGAGAGGTAGAGAGAGGTAGAGGTAGAGAGAGGTGGAGGTAGAGAGAGAGGTAGGTAGAGAGAGAGGTAGGTAGAGAGAGAGGTAGGTAGAGAGAGAGGTAAGTAGAGAGGTAGGTAGAGGGGAGGTAGGTAGAGAGAGAGGTAGAGAGAGGTAGAGGTAGAGAGAGGTGGAGGTAGAGAGAGGTGGAGGTAGAGAGAGAGGTGGAGGTAGAGAGAGAGGTAGAGGTAGAGAGAGAGGTAGAGGTAGAGAGAGAGGTAGAGGTAGAGAGAGAGGTAGAGAGAGGTAGAGGTAGAGAGAGGTGGAGGTAGAGAGAGGTGGAGGTAGAGAGAGAGGTAGGTAGAGAGAGAGGTAGGTAGAGGGAGAGGTAGGTAGAGGGAGAGGTAGGTAGAGAGAGAGGTAGGTAGAGAGAGAGAGCGAGAGAGAACACGCACCATTGTAAATACAACCCATATCTATGCTTATTTATTTTATCTTGTGTCCTTAACCATTTGTACATTGTAAAAACACTGTATATGTATATACATATATATATATATGTATATATATATATATATATATATATATATATATATATATATATATATATATATATATATATATATATATATATATATATATATATATATATATATATGTATATATATATATATATAATATGACATTTGTAATGTCTTCATTGTTTTTAAACTTCTGTATGTGTGATGTCTACTGTTAATTTTTATTGTTTATTTCACTTTATATATTATCTACCTTACCTGCTTTGGCAATGTTAACACATGTTACCCATGCCAATAAAGCCCCTTGAATTGAATTGAATTGAGAGTGAGGTAGAGAGAGAGGTAGGGAGAGAGAGAGAGAGGGGTAGAGGGAGAGAAAGGTAGAGAGAGAGAGAGAGAGAGAGGTCGAGAGAGAGAGAGAGAGAGGCAGAGTGAGAGAAATATATCTAATGTATCTAATCAAAAACACAGAGAACCAGACAATAAAAATATACGCCTTCAATATGGGGAAACACTGAAGCAACACAAACACACCCTAAGAACAAAAAAGGAACAGCACATTAGATATCAGCTCGATGGAATTGAGGAATCCATAGAATCAAACCACTTCTGGGAGAATTGGAATAAATTAAACATCTCATCAGGAGGAATTGCCTATCCAAAGCAGGAATATGTGGAGAAATCACTTTGCAAACCTCTACAGCAATACAACAAAGAGCCCAGAACAAAAATATATACAATAAAAATTACAAATCCTTGAATTAGCAGTCAGACTATCAGAATCCTGTGGATACCCCAATTAAAGAAGAAGAATTATTGGAGAAACGATGCACTCCAACCCAAAAGGGCCCGTGGTGTTGATGGTATTTTAAATGAAATGATCAAATATACAGACCACAAATTCAAATTCAAAATACTCAAACTCTTCAACATTATCCTCACCGCAGGTATTCTCCCCGATATTTGGAACCAGGGATTGATCACACCAATCTATAAAAATGGAGACGAATTTGACCCAAATAATTACAGAGGAATTTGCGTTAACAGCAACTTGGGGAAAATTCTTTGCAGTATTATAAATGGCAGACGACATCATTTCCTTGATGAACACCGTCCTGAGCAGAAGCCAGATTGGATTTCTAAAAATGTATCATACAACAGACCACATTTACACCCTCTACACTCTTAATTGATAAACAAGTAAAACAAAACAAAGGCAAAATCTACTCATGTTTTGTAGATTTCAAGAAAGCATTTGATTCAATTTGGCACAATGTGGAGAGAGAGAGAGAGAGAGAGAGAGAGAGAGAGAGAGAGAGAGAGAGAGAGAGAGAGAGAGATATTTCTGTATGTGTAATGTTTACTGTTAATTTGTATTGTTTATTTCAATTTTGCATATTATCTACCTCACTTGCTTTGGCAATGTTAACACGTTTCCCATGCCAATAAAGCCCCTTGAATTGAATTGAATTGAATTGAATTGAGATTATGTGGAGAGAGAGAGAGAGAGAGAGAGAGAGAGATAGGTAGAGATTATGTGGAGAGAGAAATAGGTAGAGATTATGTGGAGAGAGAGATTATAAAGAGATAGGGGATAGGGAGAGAGTTTATAGGGAGATAGAGGATAGGGAGAGAGAGAGATAGGTAGAGATTATAGGGAGAGAGTATGTGGAGAGAGAGAGAGAGAGAGAGGGAGATTATGTGGAGAGAGAGAGAGCGAGAGAGATTATGTGGAGAGTGAGAGAGAGAGAGAGATTATGTGGAGAGAGAGAGATTATGTGGAGAGAGAGAGAGAGAGATTATGTGGAGGGAGAGAGAGAGATTATGTGGAGAGAGAGAGAGAGATTATGTGGAGAGAGAGAGATTATGTGGAGAGAGAGAGAGATTATGTGGAGGGAGAGAGAGAGATTATGTGGAGAGAGAGAGAGAGAGAGAGAGATTATGCGGAGAGAGAGATAGGTAGAGATTATGTGGAGAGAGAGATTATAGGGAGCTAGAGGATAGGGAGAGAGAGAGAGAGAGTTGGGTAGAGATTATAGGGAGAGAGTATGCGGAGAGAGAGATTATAGGGAGATAGAGGATAGGGAGAGAGTGGTAACGAGAAAGAGAGAGTATAGGGAGAGAGAGATAGTGGAGAGAGAGGATAGGGAGAGAAAGAGGTAGAGAGAGATCACAGTACACATGAACAGAGCAATACTCAATCATGAGGCATCAAAGCCAAATGATCTTAGTAATATTAAGAAATGCTATAGAAAATGGAATGAATGTAGTTTGGAAACCTACTAAATAACAATTAGGCAACAAATTCAATCCCTTTCAGACAACTTCCTGGACAAAAAGTTCCACTGTAATTGGGGAGGTGTAGACGTGGAAGTAGAAAATCTTAAGAGTATATTTGACCTCACAGCTTCCCTATCAAGTCTAAAAATCTCAAATAGAAAACCGAAGAAAATGGACAAAAATGAAAAATGATTTGATGAAGAATAACAAATCTAAGAAAGAAATTGAGAAACCTGTCCAACCAAAAACATAGAGACCTGGAAAACCTTGAGTCTACGCCTTCACTATTGTGAATCACTAAAACAACACAGAAATACACTACGGAAAAAGAAGGAACAGCATGTCAGAAGTCAGCTCAATGTAATTGAAGAATCCAGAGATTAACCACTTCTGGGAAAATTGGAAAATACTAAACAAACAACAACACAAAGTGTTATCTATCCAAAATGGAGATGTATGGGTAAACCACTTCTCCAATCTTTCTGGCTTTATAACAAAAAACAAACAACAAAAACATATACATGATCTTCATACAAATCTTAGAATGAACTATTAAAGACTACCAGAACCCACTGGATTCTCTAATGACATTGAATGAACTACAGGACAAATAAAAACCCTCCAACCCAGGAAGGTATGTGGTGTTGATGGTATCCTCAATGAAATGATCAAATATACAGACAGCAAACTCCAATCTGCTATACTAAAACTCTTTTACATCATCCTTAGCTCTGGCATCTTCCCCAATATTTGGAACCAAGGACTGATCACCCCAATCCACAAAAGTGGAAACAAATTTGACCCCAATAACTACTGTGGGATATGCGTCAACAGCAACTATGGGAAAATCCTCTGCATTATCATTAACAGCAGACTCTTACATTCCCTCAGTGAAAACAATGTACTGAGGAAATGTCAAATTGGCAATTACCAAATTATCTTACGACAGACCACGTATTCACCCTGCACACCCTAACTGACAAACAAACAACCAAAACAAAGGCAAAGTCTTCTCATGCTTTGTTGATTTCAAAAAAAGCCCTCGACTCAATTTGGCATGAGTGTCTACTATACAAATTGATGGAAAGTGGTGTTGGGGGATAAACATACGACATTATAAAATCCATGTACACAAACAACAAGTGTGCGGTTAAAATAGGCAAAAAACACACACATTTCTTCCACAGGGCCAGGGCTGAGACAGGGATGCAGTTTAAGTCCCACCCTCTTCAACATATATATCAATGAATTGGCGAGGGCACTAGAATAGTCTGCAGCACCCGGCCACACCCTACTAGAATCTGAAGTCAAATGTCTTCTGTTTGTTGATGTCCTGGTTTTTCTGTCCCCAACCAAGGAGGGCCTACAGCAGCACCTAGATCTTTTGCACAGATTCTGTCAGACCGGGGCCCTGACAGTAAATCTCAGCAAGACAAAAATAAAGGTGTTGCAAGAAGGTCCAGTCGCCAGGACCACAAATACAAATTCCATCTAGACAGCATTACCCTAGAGCACACAAAAAAACGATACATACCTCGACCTAAACATCAGCGCCACAGGTAGCTTCCACAAAGCTGTGAATGATAGAAGTCAAAGCAAGAAGGTCCTTCTATGCCATCAAAAGGAACATAAAATTCAACATACCAATTAGGATCTGGTTAAAAATACTTCAATAAGTTATAGAAATCATTGCCCTTCATGGTTGTGAGTTCTGGGGTCCGCTCATCAACCAATAATTCCCAACAAGGGACAAACACCAAATTAAGACTCTGCATTCAGAATTCTGCAAAAATATCCTCAGTGTACAATGTCGAACACCAAATAATGCATGCAGAGCAGATTTAGACCGATACCCCCCTAATTATCAAAATCCAAGAAAAGAGCTGTTAAATTCTACAATTTCTACAAAAGGAAGCGATTCCCACATGTTCCATAACAAAGCCATCACTTACAGAGCAATTAACTTAAAGAAGTTCCCCCTAAGCCAGCTGGTCCTGGGGCTCTGTTCACTAACACAAACAGACCCCACAGAGCCCCAGGACATCAACACAATCAAATCATGAGATTACTTGACACATTGGAAATATATGTTTTTTAAAACAGAGCACACTAGAGTACTATTTGGCCCTAACAGAGAGTAAATCAAATCAAAATCAAATCAAATTTATTTATATAGCCCTTCGTACATCAGCTGATATCTCAAAGTGCTGTACAGAAACCCAGCCGAAAACCCCAAACAGCAAGCAATGCAGGTGTAGAAGCACGGTGACTAGGACAAACTCCCTAGAAAGGCCAAAACCTAGGAAGAAACCTAGAGAGGAACCAGGCTATGTGGGGTGGCCAGTCCTCTTCTGGCTGTGCCGGGTGGAGATTATAACAGAACATGGGGACAGCAAGGAGCAAGGAGTCATCATGTCAGGTAGTCCTGAGGCATGGTCCTAGGGCTCAGGTCCTCAGAGAGAGAGAAAGAAAGAGAGAAGGAGAGAATTAGAGAACGCACACTTAGATTCACACAGGACACCGAATAGGACAGGAGAAGTACTCCAGATATAACAAACTGACCCAAGCCCCCCGACACATAAACTACTGCAGCATAAATACTGGAGGCTGAGACAGGAGGGGTCAGGAGACACTGTGGACCCATCCAAGGACACCCCCGGACAGGGCCAAACAGGAAGGATATATCCCCACCCACTTTGCCAAAGCACAGCCCCCACACCACTAGAGGGATATCTTCAACCACCAACTTACCATCCTGAGACAAGGCTGAGTATAGCCCACAAAGATCTCCGCCATGGCACAACCCAAGGGGGGGGGCGCCAACCCAGACAGGATGACCACATCAGTGAATCAACCCACTCAGGGGATGCACCCCTTCCAGGGACGGCATGAGAGAGCCCCAGTAAGCCAGTGACTCAGCCCCTGTAATAGGGTTAGAGGCAGATAATCCCAGTGGAAAGAGGGGAACCGGCCAGGCAGAGACAGCAAGGGCGGTTCGTTGCTCCAGAGCCTTTCCCTTCACCTTCCCACTCCTGGGCCAGACTACACTCAATCATATGACCCACTGAAGAGATGAGTCTTCAGTAAAGACTTAAAGGTTGAGACCGAGTTTGCGTCTCTGACATGGGTAGGCAGACCGTTCCATAAAAATGGAGCTCTATAGGAGAAAGCCCTGCCTCCAGCTGTTTGCTTAGAAATTCTAGGGACAATTAGGAGGCCTGCGTCTTGTGACCGTAGCGTACGTGTAGGTATGTACGGCAGGACAAGATCAGAGAGATAGGTAGGAGCAAGCCCATGTAATGCTTTGTAGGTTATCAGTAACACCTTGAAATCAGCCCTTGCTTTGACAGGAAGCCAGTGTAGGGAGGCTAGCACTGGAGTAATATGATCAAATTTTTTGGTTCTAGTCAGGATTCTAGCAGCCGTATTTAGCACTAACTGAAGTTTATTTAGTGCTTTATCCGGGTAGCCGGAAAGTAGAGCATTGCAGTAGTCTAACCTAGAAGTGACAAAAGCATGGATACATTTTTCTGCATCATTTTTGGACAGAAAGTTTCTGATTTTTGCAATGTTACGTAGATGGAAAAAAGCTGTCCTTGAAATGGTCTTGATATGTTCTTCAGGGTCCAGAGATCAGGGTCCAGAGTAACGCCGAGGTCCTTCACAGTTTTATTTGAGACGACTGTACAACCATTAAGATTAATTGTCAGATTCAACAGAAGATCTCTTTGTTTCTTGTTACCTAGAACAAGCATCTCTGTTTTGTCCGAATTTAAAATTAAAAAGTTTGCAGCCATCCACTTCCTTATGTCTGAAACACATGCTTCTAGCAAGGGCAATTTTGGGGCTTCACCATGTTTCATTGAAATGTACAGCTGTGTGTCATCCGCATAGCAGTGAAAGTTAACATTATGTTTTCGAATAACATCCCCAAGAGGTAAAATATATAGTGAAAACAATAGTGGTCCTAAAACGGAACCTTGAGGAACACCGAAATTTACAGTTGATTTGTCAGAGGACAAACCATTCACAGAGACAAACTGACATCTCTCCGACAGATAAGATCTAAACCAGGCCAGAACTTGTCCGTGTAGACCAATTTGGGTTTCCAATCTCTCCAAAAGAATGTGGTGATCGATGGTATCAAAAGCAGTACTAAGATCTAGGAGCACGAGGACAGATGCAGAGCCTCGGTCCGATGCCATTTAAATGTCATTTACCACCTTCACAAGTGCAGTCTCAGTACACAGTGGCAGAATATCTGACCACTGTGACGGACCCAAAATTAAATCTTTGGCTATGTAAAGACTCGATGAGCCTAGCCTGCTATTGAGAGAGGCCACCGAAGGCAGACCTGGTGCAGTGCACACGGGCCGGGCACAGTGCACGCTAACCAAGGTTGCCAGGTGCACGGTGTTTCCTCCGACACGTTGGTGCGGCTGGCTTCCGGGTTGGATGCGCGCTGTGTTAAGAAGCAGTGCGGCTCGGTTGGGTTGTGTATCGGAGGACGCATGACTTTCAACCTTCGTCTCTCCCGAGCCCGTACGGGAGTTGTAGCGATGAGACAAGATAGTAGCTACTAACAATTGGACACCACGAAATTGGGGAGAAAAAGGGGTAAAATTCAACAACAAAAAAACAAAAAAAAAAGATTTGTGACCTGTTGCCACAAGAAAAATGAAAACAGGGAAGAACAAACACTTGTAAATACAACCTATATTTTTGTTTATTTATTTTCTCTTTTGTACTTTAACTATTTGTACATCATTACAACACTGTATATAGGCACAATATGACATTTGAAATGTCTTTATTGTTTTGGAACTTTTGTGAGTTTATTTTTTTTAAATTTCACCTTTATTTATTTAACCAGGTGTAATGTTTGCTGTTAATTTTGAATAGTTTATTTCACTGTTGTTTATTATCTATTTCACTTGCTTTGAAAATAAAGTCAATAAAATAAAATGTTATTGAATTTAAGGGCTTCATGTCCAGGTCATTAGAGCCATTAGCGCATCTCCCCTGTAAAGCTCCCATTGGGGGAGAGGGAAAGGAGAGAGGGAGAGTGGATGGGATCTGGGTGCATGGGGAGTTTATATTAGCATGGTGTCAAGGGAGAAACGTATTGTACAGCATTTTTACGTTTCAAGCTTGAAGACAATAGTTTATTTCCAGAACCATAGTATTATGTAAATGTGTTCTGGGGGACTTTTTATTCATTAATTCAGCCATTTCCATACCCATGAGTATACATGTGATAAACTGTATTTACAATGGAGTTGTGCTATTTTTGTGAGCTACATTGGATCCCAATAGTAAATAGGAAAACTTGTTTACTGTGCACACAACCCTAACCCTAACCCTAACCCACTCTATAAGAGCATGATGGGATACTGTGAATGGAAATAAAATACATTACATATTCTAACTAATTAATTTAGCCATGTACACTGAACAAAAATATAAACGCCACATGTAAAAGTGTTTGGTCCCATGTTTCATGAGCTGAAATAAAAGATCACAGAAACGTTCCATATGCACAAAAACCGTATTTCTCCAAAATGTTGTGCTCAAATTTGTTTACATCCCAGTGAGTGAGCACTTCTTCTTTGCCAAGATAATCCATCCATGTGACAGGTGTGGCATATCAAGAAGATGATTAAACAGCAGGATCATTACACGGGTGCACCTTGTGCTGGGGACAAGAAAAGGCCACTCTAAAATGTGCAGTTTTGTCACACAACACAATGCCACAGATATCTCAAGTTTTAAGGGAGCATGCAAATGGGCATGCTGACTTTAGGAATGTCCACCAGAGCTGTTGCCAAGAGAATTTAATGTTAATTTCTCTACCATAAGCCGACCGACCTCATAACCGCAGACCACGTGTAACCACACCAGCCCAGGACCTCCACATCCAGCTTCTTCACCTGTGGGATCGTCTAAGACCAGCCACCTGGACAGCTGATGAAACTGTGGGTTTGCACAACCAAAGAATTTCTGCACAAATTGTCAGAAACAGTCACAGGGAAGCTCATCTCCATGCTCGTCATTCTCATCCTCACCCTTGACCTGATTACAGTTTGGTGCTCACCTTCGATGGCCATTTGCACGCTGGAGAAGTGTGCTCTTCACAGATGAATTGCCGTTTCAACTGTACCAGGTAGATGGCAGACAGCTTGTATGGCGTTGTGTGAGCGAGTAGTTTGCTGATGTCAACGTTGTGAAGAGAGTGCCCCCATGATGGCGGTGAGGTCATGGTATGGGCAGACATAAGCTACGGACAATGAACACAATTGCATTTTATCGATGTTAATGTTAATGCACAGAGATACTGTGACGAGATCCTGAGGCCCATTGTTGTGCCACTCATTCGCCACCATTACCTCATGTTTCAGCATGATAATGCATGGCCCATGTTGCAAGGATCTGTATACAATTCCTGGAAGCTGAACATGTCCCAGTTCTTCCATGGCCTGTATACCCACCAATTGAACACATTTGGGATGCTCTGGATCGACATGTACAACAGTGTGTTCCATTTCCCGCGAATATCCAGCAACTTCGCATAGCCATTGAAGAGATGTGTCGCACTGCATGAGGCAAATGGTGGTCACACCAGATGCTGACTGTTTTTTTAATCCACACCCCTACCATTTTTTTAGGTATCTGTGACCAACAGATTCATATCTGTATTCCCAGTCATGTGACAACCATATATTAGGTCTTAATGAATTTATTTCAATTGACTGATTTTCTTATATGAACTGCAGCTCAGTAAAATCGTTGAACTTGTTGCATGTTGTGTTTATATTTTTGTTCAATGTAGGAAAAACAGGTCAGGCAGGACAGCTATACAGTAAAATCAAATCAATCAAATCAAATTTTATTTGTCATATACACATGGTTAGCAGATGTTAATGCGGGTGTAGCGAAATGCTTGTGCTTCTAGTTCCGACAAGGCAGTAATAACCAACAAGTAATCTAACTAACAATTCCAAAACTACTGTCTGATACACAGTGTAAGGGGATAAAGAATATGTACATAAAGATATATGAATGAGTGATGGTACAGAGCAGCATAGGCAAGATACAGTAGATGGTATCGAGTACAGTATATACATATGAGATGAGTATGTAAACAAAGTGGCATAGTTAAAGTGGCTAGTGATACATGTATTACATAAGGATGCAGTAGATGATATAGAGTACAGTATATACGTATACATATGAGATGTATAATGTAGGGTATGTAAACATTATATTAGGTAGCATTGTTTAAAGTGGCTAGTGATATATTTTACATAATTTCCCATCAATTCCCATTATTAAAGTGGCTGGAGTTGAGTCAGTGTGTTGGCAGCTGCCACTCAATGTTAGTGGTTGCTGTTTAACAGTCTGATGGCCTTGAGATAGAAGCTGTTTTTCAGTCTCTCGGTCCCAGCTTTGATGCACCTGTACTGACCTCGCCTTCTGGATGATAGCGGGGTGAACAGGCAGTGGCTCGGGTGGGTGTTGTCCTTGATGATCTTTATGGCCTTCCTGTAACATTGGGTGGTGTAGGTGTCCTGGAGGGCAGGTAGTTTGCCCCCGGTGATGCGTTGTGCAGACCTCACTACCCTCTGGAGAGCCTTACGGTTGTGGGCGGAGCAGTTGCCCGCCAGGATGCTCTCGATTGTGCATCTGTAGAAGTTTGTGAGTGCTTTTGGTGACAAGCCGATTTTCTTCAGCCTCCTGAGGTTGAAGAGGCGCTGCTGCGCCTTCTTCACGATGCTGTCTGTGTGAGTGGACCAATTCAGTTTGTGTATGCCGAGGAACTTAAAACTTACTACCCTCTCCACTACTGTTCCATCTATGTGGATAGGGGGGTGTTCCCTCTGCTGTTTCCTGAAGTCCACAATCATCTCCTTAGTTTTGTTGACGTTGAGTGTGAGGTTATTTTTCTGACACCACACTCCGAGGGCCCTCACCTCCTCCTTGTAGGCCGTCTCGTCGTTGTTGGTAATCAAGCCTACCACTTTTGTGTCGTCCGCAAACTTGATGATTGAGTTGGAGGTGTGCGTGGCCTTGCAGTCGTGGGTGAACAGGGATTACAGGAGAGGGCTCAGAACGCACCCTTGTGGGGCCCCAGTGTTGAGGATCAGCGGGGTGGAGATGTTGTTGCCTACCCTCACCCCCTGGGGGCGGCCCGTCAGGAAGTCCAGTACCCAGTTGCACAGGGCGGGGTCGAGACCCAGGGTCTCGAGCTTGATGACGAGCTTGGAGGGTACTATGGTGTTAAATGCCGAGCTGTAGTCGATGAAGAGCATTCTCACATAGGTATTCCTCTTGTCCAGATGGGTTAGGGCAGTGTGCAGTGTGGTTGAGATTGCATCATCTGTGGACCTATTTGGGCGGTAAGCAAATTGGAGTGGGTGTTAGGTAGGGTGGAGGTGATATGGTCCTTGACTATTCTCTCAAAGCACTTCATGATGACGGAAGTGAGTGCTACAGGGAGTTTAGCTCAGTTAGCTTTCTTGGGAACAGGAACAACGGTGGCCCTCTTGAAGCATGTGGGAACAGCAGACTGGTATAGGGATTGATTGAATATGTCCGTAAACACACCAGCCAGCTGGTCTGCGCATGCTCTGAGGGCGCGGCTGGGGATGCCGTCTGGGCCTGCAGCCTTGCGAGGGTTAACACGTTTAAATGTTTTACTCACCTCAGCTGCAGTGAAGGAGAGTCTGCATGTTTTCATTGCAGGCCGTGTCAGTGGCACTGTATTGTCCTCAAAGCGGGCAAAAAAGTTATTTAGTCTGCCTGGGAGCAAGACATCCTGGTCCGTGACTGGGCTGGTTTTCTTTTTGTAGTCCATGATTGACTGTATTGCTGTAATTGATGGACCTGGAGGTTGACTGCATCTCCTTCACATCCAGGGACCATTGGTCTGACCCTTTACTCAAGCCCTGTCCTAATTTACCGTGGACTGATGGGAGGTCAGGCCACAGGGTTGTTGGATGTGACCCTTGAAAATGGGTCAGACACCTCCCTCCCTCCTTTGCATTCCACTTCATTTTCCCAGGGTTCATTAGTTGTGATTGATCCTCTTGTCAGAGCGCATGGCACCCCAATGAACTGAAATGTTACCAGCTCCCAGGAACAAGAAGGACCATGCACGAGGACCAGGCGGAAGCAGAGCAGGGAATTCAGAGCACGCCAATGTCTCACACCACATATAAACTCCTCCTAGTGGAAGAAACGGGACTATGGAGGAATGGAGGAAGGGAGGGAGAGATTGATTCAAAAATGCAAATGATATTCCATAATCACGCTGCTCTGCTGGCTGACTAAACAGTGCAACAGAAAGTTATAGGTTTTAACTGCTTTTAAGGTCAGTCCCTGCATTAATGTCTACAATATTTCTCCTCTTCGCTAAATTATCCTTTTGCATTTGGTATTAAGCAGAGGGCCACCATTATTAATAGCATGGCAATGATACATTCATATTGAAGCATATCTGTTGGCACCAGAAAATGGCTCAATTATTCATTTATCGTCTGTGCTCGGACTGACTCCAACAAACCCATACATCTTGAGCTTACAGCTCTTGTAGATCATTGCCTTGGATTGAGCTGCTGGTCAAAGAGTGAAAGGATATTTCAAGAACAACCCCAGATTAGACCATACATTTACCAGCCAAACATCAATATACGTACACGTTTGTTACAAGAGCTGACTTATGGGAAAGAGAACATCTATTGGTGTTTAAATGATGAATTATCTAATCGTGCATGGACCTACTTCTTTTATGTGGATACATTATTCATCCAGGTCTACTCAATCTCATGTAGTGTGTTTTTATCCCGTTGTTCGGACACTTTCATTTACTCTATGGGGATCTTAACATAAATCACATGGGGAGATAAAAGTTCACATTCGTGGACCACTGAACAATTTATCTGCGACACCTCAGTTAACAAGATTGTCAATGTTTTTGAAGTACTGGTTCTCCAGCTTTCTACCTCCAATCAGAGACACTATTTAAATTGAGAACTGCAAACATTTCTCTAGAATATGGTTGGGATTTCAACTTCAAAACAGAAAGCAAGGATGCATTCGACTGGAAGACTAGACCACTTCCACAAGATTGTGTGTTGTGCGTGTGAAGGATAGCCCTGACACTGACACCGTGGAGAGAATAAGTATAGCACTAAATAATTGAAGAATTGCACTGACAGCTGCTGTGCTCTGTGTGCATGTACAGTTGCAAGTATCGCTGCAGGTTTGTTATTGAGGTGAAGAACTAGTACCGGCTGTGGCTGTTGGCTGGGCTGGAGAAAGAGGCTTGTTGTCAGTCATCTCTTGTAACAGTGTTTTCTACCACCCAAACAAACAGCAGCTTAATGTGAAGAACTGTACCTGTAATTGTAAATGAAAGGGGATCTAGTTATGGTGTGGTGGTATCTACAACAGCAGACGTGGTGAAACTAAACCAGTCAGAGGGAACAATAGGAAGAGCTTGTTGGGCTTTAACTTAATGTTCTCTCTTACAAATGGTGCTCTTTCCACCTCTTAGTGGCTCATAACATTCTACAGATGTAGGATCTTAATTTGAGCCTGTTTGCAACAGCAAGAAAGTACGAAAACAAAACAGGAAATGTCAATTATAATGCGGATTTTAATGACTGGACATTTTTGTATGGGTTGATACATATTTTGTGAGGGAAAATCACGTCTGAAAGTGGTAATGACAAATTTTAGAATACTTTTTAAACCTCAAAAACAACACACGTTTTAAATGTCCTGCATCAGGGTGATCAAATTGAGATCCTACATCTGTAAGAAATTACATTGGCACTCATATCATAACACACGCCACTGCACCTTCACAGAACAGAACAGGGTGAGAAAGGCCGCTGGAGAAAGGAATTGATTTTCAGCTTTTCAGAGGCTCAGATTTAATTTAGGCTTTTTCTTTCACTTCGGTGTGATTACTTTATTCAAGCTAGACGGCTTCTTAATCATCAAGTTTTGGGAGGGGAGGACGTGCCATGTAGCTAGGTAATGCAACCTGTTCTAGCAAGGCAGGGGAGGAAGGGAAGCACGCACACACACACACGCACACACACACACTCTCTATGTGACTCTGAGAGTCTATACCTGCACTTGTAAGATGCCAGCATTGTTGGTTAAGGGTTAAGCATTTCACTGTAAGGTCTACCTACACCTGTTGTATTCGGTGCATGTGACAAACACCATTTTATTTTATTTTATTTGAAATGCAGCAACACTATTTGACTTAACAGCAAATACAAGCACGTGTGTGATTGTGCATGTGTGTGTACTGTAAACAGCTTCCTCTTGATCTAGACATTGAGAGCCCTGCCCAAGACACGGGTGGTGTAGCAGGGGGCAGTGAGGCTGGACCTGGGTACTGGCGCTGTGTGGGGTAAACACATGCCCACGCAACAGTCCTGCTGGAGGGCTGTACTGGTAGCCTACTTTATGTTTGTGTGTGTGTGTGTGTGTGTGTGTGTGTGTGTGTGTGTGTGTGTGTGTGTGTGTGTGTGTGTGTGTGTGTGTGTGTGTGTGTGTGTGTGTGTGTGTGTGTGTGTGTGTGTGTGTGTGTGTGTGTGTGTGTGTGTGTGTGTAAACATCACCTGATGTGATTCCAATCCCAAGTTTTATAAAAGCACACACATCTGTAGCACTGAGAGAGCTGTCAGAACACTAACTACAGTTCAAAGGGCACACCCTCAGAGACTGGCTGAGAGAGAGACGGAGACAGAGGGGATCCCGTGTGCAACACAACTTTGTATTTCCACAGTTTCTACACTGACAGGATCTCATCTTCTGTAGTTGGACCAGTATCATCCAGTGAGTACTTGGTATTCTCCTGTTATAACAACAGTGTAATGATGATATCTATCATGTTTAAATGCACCGACTTTCAGCCTAGGGTGAGCTTGCCGTGTTACAACTACTTCTACAAATATGTGTTGCAAATATTTTTTATTGACATTCCTCTAATGTTCTTCTTGCTTCCAAGAAACACTTCTTCCCAAAACACTATCAGTGAAAAGTGACATGTCTGCCAGTAAACATATTGTATGTAATTTTATTTTATTTAACCTTTATTTAACTAGGCAAGTGAGTTAAGAACAAATTCTTAATGAGATTGATCTGACTCCATTCCAAGCGTTCTATGCAGGTGCATGTATTGGCTAGTTTGTGGTCTTGTAAATTGTTGAGGATCTTAACATAAAAAAAAAACGGTCCTGGGAGAAATATTTGTTTTATTGTTATTGTTATTTGAGATATTTACAGTAACCACAGTCTCTCTCTCAAAAGGGGAACATCATTTGCAAACTTTCTGACCTCTCACTGTGGAAGCAAATTATACAACATCTGCTTACATTTATCAGTGTAAATATTGAGTGAAGTATTTAATTGGCTCAAACAATAAAATGTGAATAAATGTAGTCATGACATTGCACTTAATCACAAACTGATGATTACAAGGGTGGAAATGGTCCCTATTACCTTGTCATTGGTTGCAGAACAATGTGTATTATGCCGAAATAAATGATTATATGATTTTCCAGAGGAAATCATTCATTGTTGAAGAATGACAACTGAACCATACAATACTAATAAAAGTATCACTATTTCAAAAGTATATTATTGCAATGCATCAGCCAAGGATCGTATCAAAGTAAACCTGAAATGATCTCAGAATTTGTTTCATAGTGTTACAGTAAGAATGCAGAAGAAATAATGATTAGGTGTGAAAGGGTTGTGAGGTCCAGAGAGAAAAGCTTCACAAAAAAACAGTGCGTGATTATTGGATTTTTGTTTGTGAAAGGCAGGACGTTTCCAAGCTTTGAGCGTAGAAACAAATGCACCAGCTTATGGTACTGGTCATTTTGTGCACAACACTCCATAACAAGCACACCACCATCCAACTCAGTGTTTGGCCTAACAAGTGCACCACCATCCAACTCAGTGTTTGGCCTAACAAGTGCACCACCATCCAACTCAGTGTTTGGCCTAACAAGTGCACCACCATCCAACTCAGTGTTTGGCCTAACAAGCGCACCACCACCCTGACCCTGTAAATAGCCCATCCAACCAACCAACCACCTTCCTCATCCCCATATTTGTTTTTGTTTTTCTGCCCTTTTGCACACCAGTATTTCTACTTGCACATCCTCATCTGCACATCTGTCACTCCAGTGTCAATTGCTAAATTGTAATTACTTCGCCACTATTGACCGATGTATTGCCTTACCTCCTTACTTAATTTGCACACACTGTATACAGATTTTTCTATTGTGTTATTGACAGTACGATTGTTTGTCTCGTGTAACTTGGTGTTGTTTTTGTCACACTGCTTTGCTTTATCTTGGCCAGGTCGCAGTTGTAAATGAGAACTTGTTCTCAACTGGCCACCAGGATAAATAAAGGTGAAATAAAAATGTAAAAAAATCCAACTCAGTATTTGGCATAGCTTGTCAGCAACACAGGACAGATTTATTCAGAAAACTCCAATGCCTTTAATCTTGTGTCACACCCTGATCTGTTTCACATGTCCTTGTGCTTGTCTCCACCCCTCCAGGTGTCACCCATCTTCCTCACTTGTCTGTGCCATTTCGCCTTGTTTGTCAGCATGCAAATAAAATAAAATAAAAGTTTATTTGTCAGGTGCGCAGAATACAACAGGTGTAAACCTTACAGTGAAATGCTTACTTACAGGCTCTAACCAATAGTGCAAAAAAAGGTATGAGGTGAACATCAAGTAAGTAAAGAAATAAAAACAACAGTTAAAACACACAGTGAAAAATAACAGTAGTGAGGCTACTGCGGTAGTAGAGAGAACAGTCTATGACTGGGGTGGCTGGGGTCTTTGACAATGTTTAGGGCCTTCCTCTGACCACCGCCTGGTGTCAAGGTCCTGGAAGGAAGGCCCCAGTGATGTACTGGGCCGTATGTACTACCCTCTGTAGTGCCTTTTGGTCAGAGGCCGAGCAATTGCCGTACCAGGCAGTGATGCAACCCGTAAGGATACTCTCGATGTTGCAGCTGTAGAACCTTTTGAGGATCTGAGGACCCATGCCCAATCTTTTTAGTTTCCTGAGGGGGAATAGGCTTTGTTGTGCCCTCTTCACTACTCTCTTGGTGTGTTCGGACCATTCTAGTTTGTTGGTGATGTGGACACCAAGGAACTTGAAGCTCTCAACCTGCTCCACTACAGCCCCATCGATGAGAATGGGGGCGTGCTCCTTGTAGTCCACAATCATCTCCTTAGTCTTGGTTAAGTTGAGGGATAGGTTGTTATTCTGGCACCTGGCCAGGTCACTGACCTCCTCCCTATAGGCTGTCTCATCGATGTCGGTGATCAGGCTGTAGTGTCGTCTGCAAACTTATTGATGGTGTTGGAGTTGTGCCTTGTCATGCAGTTGTGGGTGAACAGGGAGTACAGGAGGGGACTGAGCACGCACCCCTGGGGGTGCTCCAGTGTTGAGGATCAGCGTGGCAGATGTGTTGCTACCTACCCTCATCACCTGGGGCAGCCCGTCAGGAAGTCCAGGATCCAGTTGCAGAGGGAGGTGTTTAGTCCCAGGATCCTTAGCTTAGTGATGAGCTTTGAGGGCACTTTGGTGTTGAACACTGAGCTGTAGTTTATGAATAGCATTCTCACATAGGTGTTCCTTTTGTCCAGGTGGAAAGGGCAGTGTGGAGTGCAAGAGAGATTGCATCATCTGTGGTTCTGTTTGGGCGGTATGCAAATTGGAGTGGGTCTAGGGTTTACGGGATAATGGTGTTGATGTGAGCTATTACCAGCCTTTCAAAGCACTTCATGGCTACGGACGTAAGTGCTACGGGTCTGTAGTCATTTAGGCAGGTTACCTTAGTGTTCTTGGGCACAGGGACTATGGTGGCCTGCTTGAAAGATGTTGGTATTAGAGACTCAGACAGGGAGAGGTTGAAAATGTCAGTGAAGACGCTTGCCAGTTGGTCAGCGCATGCTCGACGTACACGTCCTGGTTATCCAGTTAGCCTTGCGGCCTTGTGAATGTTAACCAGTTTGAAGGTCTTACTCACATAGGCTACGGAGAGTGTGATCACACAGTCGTCCGGAACAGCTGATGCTCTCATGCATGTTTCAGTGTTGCTTGCCTCAAAGCAAGCATAGAAGTTATTTAGCTCATCCTGTAGGTTCGTGTCACTGGGCAGCTCTTGGCTGTGCTTCCCTTTGTAGTCTGTAATTGATTGCAAGCCCTGCCACATCCGAAGAGCGTCGGAGACAGTGTAGTATGATTCAATCTTTGCCCTGTATTCACGCCTTGCCTGTTTGATGGTTCGTCGCAGGGCATAGAAGGATTTCTTATAAGCTTCCGGGTTAGAGTCCCGCACCTTGAAAGCGTCAGCTCTACCCTTTAGCTCAGTGCGAATGTTGCCTGTAATCCATGGCTTCTGGTTGGGGTATCTACATACAGTTACTGTGGGGACGATGTCCACAATGCACATATTGATAAAGCCAGTAACTGATGTGGTGTACTCCTCAATGCCATCGGAAGAATCCGGAAGCATGTTCCAGTCGGTGATAGGTAAACAGTCCTGTCGTTTAGCATCTGCTTCATCTGACCACTTTTTTTATAGACCGAGTCACTAGTAATTCCTGCTTTAATTTTTTGCTTGTAAGCAGGAATCAGGAGGATTTATTATTTTTATTTATCTGTTATTTTACCAGGTACGTTGACTGAGAACACGTTCTCATTTGCAGCAACGACCTGGGGAATAGTTACAGGGGAGAGGAGGGGGGATGAATGAGCCAATATTAAACTGGGGATTATTAGGTGACTGTGAAGATTTGAGGGCCAGATTGGGTATTTAGCCAGGACACCAGGGTTAACACCCCTACTCTTACGATAAGTGCCATGGAATCTTTAATGACCTCAGAAAGTCAGGACACCCGTTTAACGTCCCACCAGAAAGACAACACCCTACACAGGGCAATGGGATATTTTTTTTAGACCAGAAGAAAGAGTGTCTCCTACTGGCCCTACAACACCACTTCCAGCAGCATCTGGTCTCCCATCCAGGGACTGACCAGGACCAACCCTGCTTAGCTTCAGAAGCAAACCAGCAGTGGTATGCAGGATAGTATGCTGCTGAGTTGTGGTAGGATTTACCAAATGGAGGGCGAGGGAGAGCTTTGTATGTGTCTCTGTGTGTGGAGTACAGGTGATCTCGAATTCTTTTCCCTCTGGTTGCACATTTAACATGTTGATGGGAATTAGGTAGAACTGATTTGTTTCCCTGCATGAAAGTCTCTGGCCACTAGGAGCGCCGCCTCTGGGTGAATGGTTTCCTGTTTGCTAATTTCCTTATACAGCTGACTGAGTGCGGTCTTTGTGCCGGCATCTGTCTGTGGTGGTAAATAAACCACAAAAAGTATAGCTGAAAAGTATAGCTGAAACTCTCTAGGGAAGTAGTGTAGCCTGCAATTTATCTCAATATACTATACTTCAGGCGAGCAAAATCTAGAGACTTCCATAGATTTCGTGCACCAGCTGTTGTTTACAAATATGCACAGCCCCCCCCCCCCCCGCCACTCGTCCCCTCATATATCCCGCTAGCTGAAAATCCATGTTATCATTCAGCCACAATTCCGTGAAACATAGGATATTACAGTTTTTGATGTCCCGTTGGTAGGATATTCATGTTCGTACCTCGTCTAGTTTATTTATTGCACGTTGGCGAGTAATATTGACGGAAACGGCAGCTGCATTCACACTCACCTTCTGCGAATCCTCACGAGGCATCCCACTCTGTGTCCTCTGTACCTGCTTCTCTTCCTCTTGCAAATAACTGGGATGTTGGCCTTGTCGGGTGTTCGGAGAATGTCCTGTACGTCCTGCTTGTTGAAGAAAAAATCTTTGTCTAATCCGAAGTGAGTGATCGATGTCCTGATATCCAGAGGCTCTTTTTTTGCCATAAAATACGGTTGCAGAAAAATTATGTACAAAATAAGTTACAAATAATGCAAAACCCCCCACATAATAGCACAAAAGACTGGAGCCAGCTGTCAGCTCCTGTTTTTTCCGAGTTTCTTTTTCTCGTCCACCGGGCTTTTGACCCTTGCCTGTCTTGACCCTTTACTCGCACGCCTGACCACTCTGCCTGTCCTGACCCTTTACTCGCACGCCTGACCACTCTGCCTGTCCTGACCCTGTACCCGCCCGCCTGACCACTCTGCCTGTCTTGACCCGGTACCCGCCCGCCTGACCACTCTGCCTGTCCTGACCCTGTACCCGCCCGCCTGACCACTCTGCCTGTCTTGACCATGTACCCTCCCGCCTGACCACTCTGCATGTCTTGACCCTGTACCCGCCCACCTGACCACTCTGCCTGTCATCTGAGCCTCGCCTGTCATCTGAGCCTTTGCCTTTCATCTGAGCCTCTGCCTGTCCTGACCCTGTACCCGCCCGTCTGACCACTCTGCATGTCCTGACCCTGTACCCGCCCGCCTGACCACTCTGCCTGTCCTGACAGTGTACCCGCCCGACCACTCTGCCTGTCCTGACCCTGTACCCGCCCGACCACTCTGCCTGTCATCTGAGCCTCTGCCTGTCCTGATCCTGTACCCGCCCGCCTGACCACTCTGCCTGTCCTGACCCTGTACCCGCCCGGCGGACCACTCTGCCTGTCTTGACCCTGTACCCACCCGCCTGACCACTCTGCCTGTCCTGACCCTGTACCCGCCCGACCACTCTGCCTGTCATCTGAGCCTCTGCCTGTCCTGACCCTGTACCCGCCCGCCTGACCACTCTGCCTGTCCTGACCCTGTACCCGCCCGGCGGATCACTCTGCCTGTCTTGACCCTGTACCCGCCTGCCTGACCACTCTGCCTGTCCTGACCCTGTACCCGCCCGCCTGACCACTCTGCCTGTCACCTGACCACTCTGCCTGTCATCTGAGCCTCTGCCTGTCATCTGAGCCTCTGCCTGTCATCTGAGCCTCTGCCTGTCCTGACCCTGTACCCGCACGTCTGACCACTCTGCCTGTCATCTGATCACTCTGCCTGTCATCTGACCACTCTGCCTGTCATCTGAGCCTCTGCTTGTCATCTGAGCCTCTGCCTGTCTGGACCCTGTACCCGCCCGTCTGACCACTCTGCCTGTCATCTGACCACTCTGCCTGTCATCTGACCACTCTGCCTGTCATCTGAGCCTCTGCCTGTCCTGACCCTGTACCCGCCCGGCGGACCACTCTGCCTGTCTTGACCCTGTACCCGCCCGCCTGACCACTCTGCCTGTCACCTGACCACTCTGCCTGTCATCTGAGCCTCCGCCTGTCATCTGAGCCTCTGCCTGTCCTGACCCTGTACCTGCCCGCCTGACCACTCTGCCTGTCATCTGAGCGTCTGCCTGTCCTGACCCTGTACCCGCCCGCCTGACCACTCTGCCTGTCATCTGAGCCTCTGCCTGTCACTGACCCTGTACCCGCCCGTCTGACCACTCTGCCTGTCATCTGAGCCTCTGCCTGTCATCTGAGCCTCCGCCTGTCATCTGAGCCTCTGCCTGTCCTGACCCTGTACCTGCCCGCCTGACCACTCTGCCTGTCATCTGAGCGTCTGCCTGTCCTGACCCTGTACCCGCCCGCCTGACCACTCTGCCTGTCATCTGAGCCTCTGCCTGTCACTGACCCTGTACCCGCCCGTCTGACCACTCTGCCTGTCATCTGAGCCTCTGCCTGTCCTGACCCTGTACCCGCCCGTCTGACCACTCTGCCTGTCATCTGAGCCTCTGCCTGTCACTGACCCTGTACCCGCCCGCCTGACCACTCTGCCTGTCATCTGAGCCTCTGCCTGTCATCTGAGCCTCTGCCTGTCCTGACCCTGTACCCGCCCGTCGGACCACTCTGCCTGTCACCTGAGCCTCTGCCTGTCATCTGAGCCTCTGCCTGTCATCTGACCACTCTGCATGTCCTGACCCTGTACCCGCCCGCCTGACCACTCAGCCTGTCCTGACCCTGTACCCGCCTGCCTGACCACTCTGCCTGTCATCTGAGCCTCTGCCTGTCCTGACCCTGTACCTGCCCGCCTGACCACTCTGCCTGTCATCTGAGCGTCTGCCTGTCCTGACCCTATACCCGCCCGCCTGACCACTCTGCCTGTCATCTGAGCCTCTGCCTGTCACTGACCCTGTACCCGCCTGTCTGACCACTCTGCCTGTCATCTGAGCCTCTGCCTGTCACTGACCCTGTACCCGCCCGCCTGACCACTCTGTCTGTCATCTGAGCCTCTGCCTGTCACTGACCCTGTACCCGCCCGTCTGACCACTCTGCCTGTCATCTGAGCCTCTGCCTGTCCTGACCCTGTACCTGCCCGTCTGACCACTCTGACTGTCATTAGAGCCTCTGCCTGTCACTGACCCTGTACCCGCCCGTCTGACCACTCTGCCTGTCATCTGAGCCTCTGCCTGTCCTGACCCTGTACCCGCCCGTCTGACCACTCTGCCTGTCATCTGAGCCTCTGCCTGTCACTGACCCTGTACCCGCCCGCCTGACCACTCTGCCTGTCATCTGAGCCTCTGCCTGTCATCTGAGCCTCTGCCTGTCCTGACCCTGTACCCGCCCGTCGGACCACTCTGCCTGTCACCTGAGCCTCGGCCTGTCATCTGAGCCTCTGCCTGTCATCTGACCACTCTGCATGTCCTGACCCTGTACCCGCCCGCCTGACCACTCAGCCTGTCCTGACCCTGTACCCGCCTGCCTGACCACTCTGCCTGTCATCTGAGCCTCTGCCTGTCCTGACCCTGTACCTGCCCGCCTGACCACTCTGCCTGTCATCTGAGCGTCTGCCTGTCCTGACCCTATACCCGCCCGCCTGACCACTCTGCCTGTCATCTGAGCCTCTGCCTGTCACTGACCCTGTACCCGCCTGTCTGACCACTCTGCCTGTCATCTGAGCCTCTGCCTGTCACTGACCCTGTACCCGCCCGCCTGACCACTCTGTCTGTCATCTGAGCCTCTGCCTGTCACTGACCCTGTACCCGCCCGTCTGACCACTCTGCCTGTCATCTGAGCCTCTGCCTGTCATCTGAGCCTCTGCCTGTCCTGACCCTGTACCCGCCTGCCTGACCACTCTGCCTGTCATCTGAGCCTCTGCCTGTCCTGACCCTGTACCTGCCCGTCTGACCACTCTGCCTGTCATTAGAGCCTCTGCCTGTCACTGACCCTGTACCCGCCCACCTGACCACTCTGCCTGTCATCTGAGCCTCTGCCTGTCACTGAGCCTGCCTGCCATGCTGTACCTTTGCTCCACCTCTGGATAACTGATTTCAGCCTGCCCCTGTCCCTGACCCTGAGCCTGCCTGCCATCCTGCACCTTTGCTACTACTCTGGATAAACAACCCTTGCCTGCCTTGACTTGTCGTTTGCCTGCCCAGTCTGCACTTGTGTCTTACCTTGATTCCTGATATCTTGCCAAGGACCATCAATCAAATAATTCTGTGCTATCTACAGTTGATGTTGGAAGTGTATATACACTTAGGTTGCAGTCATTAAATCTTGTTTTTCAACCACTCCACAAATTTCTTGTTAACAAACTATAGTTTTGGCATGTCGGTTAATACATCTACTTTGTACATGACACAAGTCATTTCTCCAACAATTGTTTACAGACAGATTATTTCACTTATAATTCACTGTATCACAGTTCCAGTGGGTAAGAAGTTTACATACACTAAGTTGACCATTCCTTTAAACAGCTTGGAAAATTCTAGAAAATTATGTCATGGCTTTAGATGCTTCTGATAGGCTAATTGACATCATTTGAGTCTTTGGAGGTGTATCTGTCGATGTATTTCAAGGCCTACCTTCAAAATCAGTGCCTCTTTGCTTGACATCATGGGAAAATCAAAAGAAATCAGCCAAGACCTCAGAAAATAAATTGTAGACCTCCACAAGTCTGGTTCATCCTTGGGAGCAATTTCCAAATGCCTGAAGGTATCACATTTATCTGTACAAACAATAGTATGCAAGTATATACACCATGAGACCACGCAACCGTCATACAGCTCATGAAGGAGACGCATTCTGTCTCCTAGAGAGGAACGTACTTTGGTGCGAAAAGTGCAAATCAATCCCAGAACAACAGCAAAGGACCTTGTGAAGATGCTGGAGGAAACAGGTACAAAAGTATCTATATCCACAATAAAACAAGTCTTATATCAACAAAACCTGAAAGGCCGCTCAGCAAGGAAGAAGCCACTGCTCCAAAACGGCCATAAAAAAAGCCAGACTACAGTTTGCAACTGCACATAGGGACAAAGATTGT
The DNA here is from genome assembly GCF_036934945.1 of Oncorhynchus masou masou. Classification (NCBI taxonomy): domain Eukaryota; kingdom Metazoa; phylum Chordata; class Actinopteri; order Salmoniformes; family Salmonidae; genus Oncorhynchus; species Oncorhynchus masou. The sequence continues at coordinate 73,221,512 of NC_088224.1, read as the reverse complement.
ACTTTTTGGAGAAATGTCCTCTGGTCTGATGAAACAAAAATATAACTGTTTGACCATATTGCCCATTGTTATGTTTGGAGGAAAAAGGGGGAGGCCTGCAAGTCGAAGAACGCCAAAACCCTGACATCAATCCTATAGAACACTTGTGGGCAGAACTGAAATAGAGTGTGTGAGCAAGGAGGCCAACAAACCTGACTCAGTTGCACCAGCTCTGTCAGAAGGAATGGGCCAAAATTCATCCAACTTTTTATGGGAAGCTTGTGGAGGACTACCTGAAATGTTTGACCCAAGATAAACAATTTAAAGGCAATGCTACCAAATACTAATTGAGTGTATGTAAACTTCTGACCCACTGGAAATGTGATGAAAGAATAAAAGCTGAAATAAATAATTCTCTCAACTATTATTCTGATATTTCACATTCTTAAAATAAAGTGGTGATCCTAACTGACCTAAGACAGGGAATCTTTACTAGGAGAAAATGTCAGGAATTGTGAAAATCTGAGTATAAATGTATTTGGCTGAGGTGTATGGAAACGTCCGACTTCAACTGTATATAGTTGTAGTAGGCTAGATGATTATGTTTTTAGGAAGGTTATGGTTTTCTGACTGATTTGGGCCAGTGGGGTGAAATATTTCAACAATCACTTTTCTGTAATGACTTGGGGTCTTAAATATGGCATGTGCCCAGGATTGCAGGATTTACGTGTAGATTCACATGTGCAAGTGATGCATAGCAATTGCTAGTAACTAGAGCAACACTTTACGTAAGTAATAAGACTGATGATTGGGGCAGGTGAAATCATTTAATAGATAGATTGACAGGGGCATTTGTGCTACTAAGTTGTTTCACATATTTATATTTTGATGAGAATTAAGGTCAGTGGGACTTTTACCTTGTGTTTTACCTAATTAGTTCACTAACAATGTGTGAAATTAAGAATTAAAGGAGGTAAAACATGAACTATTTCACAAGTCTGGATCCAAGAGTGAATGTTACACAACTCCATTATCTCTTACATCCTCTCATAGACCAATGCTTGGTTTGTCATTATTGCTTTAAGAAAGTTGTGAAGGGCAGCAATTTCATTTGAAGAACAATGATATTGACGGAAAATGACATTATTTATCATTGAATTCTAGTTTGTAATTTGTTCCATTCAATTCAAAGCATCCAAGAGCCTTGAACAAAATATGATTATTTTGTCTGCAGTTTTAAGACACCTTGAATTTCATGACTGGTGTACAGGGAGGTATAGGTTACAGGGTCGGATGAAGGTTTATCTTGAAGATTAAACATATTAATGAAAACCTCCAGTGTTCTGTATTAATAGTATCCAGTCTGTATATATCTAACAGTTCTTGGATGACAAGGATATTGATTTATTTGTCTGGGTGTGTTAAATAACAAATTGTCCTCTCTAACAGACGACAGGACCTAGAAAATGGTGTTTGGCATCCGGAAGCGCATCCAGGACCACCTGGTGGAGCGAAGAATCCGCCGAAGCCGGCTGGTGACCAAAGATGGCCACTGCAACATTGAATTCGGCAACGTGAAGTACGGCAGCCACTTTGCCTTCCTCGTGGACTTCTGGACGACCTTCGTAGAGTTCCGCTGGCGCTTTGTCCTCTTCTTCTTCATCGCCTCATTCACCCTGAGCTGGTTCATCTTCAGCCTGCTGTGGTTCTGGGTCGCCCGGAACAATGGGGACCTGACATGGCAGAACCCCCCAAGCAACCACACCCCCTGTATGTGGAACGTCTACGGACTGACTACGGCCTTCCTCTTCTCCCTGGAGACCCAGACCACCATCGGGTATGGTGTACGCGCTGTCACCCCCCAATGTCCTGGTGCTGTAGCCCTCATCATTATCCAGACTCTCATAGGGGCCCTCATACACTGCTTCATGTGTGGAATCATCGTGTCCAAGATATCCCTCCCTAAGAAAAGGGCCAAGACCATCTCATTCAGTGAGGTGGCTGTCATCTGTCCTAAGAAGGACTTCCTTTGCCTTATGATAAGAGTGGCCAACTTACGCAAGACCCTGATGATCGGGAGCCAGATCTACGGCAAGCTGTTGAGGACAACAGTCAAACCCGATGGGGAGACAATTATCATGGACCAGGTGAACATTGAGTTCATGATGGACGCTGGGAAGGACAACCTCTTCTTTGTGTGCCCTCTCACACTCTACCATGTGATTGACAAGGCTAGCCCTTTTTTTGAGATGGCAGTGGACACTCTCCGTAAGCAGGAGTTTGAGCTGGTGGTCTTTCTGGAGGGTACAGCCGAGACCACCAGCTCAGCCTGCCAGGTCAGGACTTCCTTCATCCCTCAGGAGATCATGTGGGGTTACAACTTCCTACCCATCATCTCCCGCAGCAAAGAGGGCAAGTACAGAGTGGACTTCTCCAACTTCTCCAAGGTAGCGTCCGTTGCCACTGCACACTGTGCCTACTGCTTCCACAACATAATGGGACATCACCTCCCCTCCATTAATGTCATTGACAATGTTGGATTTGAAGTTATTGATATCCTTGAATAATTTAATATAACCAAGATGTGAACTTTTGGATGGCAATATGTGAAGATATTTTTTTATCTTGTAATATTTATATATACAGTATGGTTTGAAATGATTGACACCCTTTATAAAGATGACCAATATTGACTTTATAATAATTCATTCAAATACTGAGCTACAATTTATGCAATTATATTATTTTATACTAAGGAAATTGCTCAGAGAAAGAGATTTTGTTTAACAAGTAATATATTGGGGTCAAAACTATTGACTTCCCTAAGATTTTTATTTATAAAGTAGTCAAAAGTTTAGTATTTGTTTCCATATTCCTAGAACGCAATGACTATATCAAGCTTGTGACTCTACAAACTTGTTGGATGTATTTGCAGTTTGTCTTGGTTGTGTTTCAGATTATTGTGAGCCCAACAGAAATGAATGGTAAATAATGTATTGTGTCATTCTGGAGTGAGTTTTATTGCAAATAAGAATATAATATGCTTCTAAACACTTGTACATTATTGTGAATGGTACCATGATTAGAAATAATCCTGAATATATCATGAATAATGATGAGTGAGAAAGTTACCCAGGGTCAAAGATCATACCCCTAGACATGCTAACCTCTCACCATTACCATCTTGACCCTCTGACCCTCTACTTTGTTCAATATTATATGCTTTATGACTATGGCTGTATGACTATGTTCGTAGGACTCTGCTGTTTCTCCTTTCAGCGGAGAGTCGGATGAACGCAGCCTCTGGCAAGTCCAAAGGGAGAGGGGTGTCTCTCTTCAAAAACAACAACTGGTCCTCTGCTTCCAGTGTGAAGGAAATCTTTAGCTTTTGCTCAACTGATATTGAATACCTCATAGTAAGCTGCAGACCCATTTATCTACCAAGAGAGTTCTCATCCGTAATCATTACGGCCATATATATTCCTCCACAAGCCAATATCACTCTGAAACTCAACAAACTGTATGAGACCATAAACAAACAAGAAACCTCCGGTACCGGAGCATCGGCTCTCGGACCAACAAGCTCCGGACCAACAAGCTCCGGACCAACAAGCTCCGGACCAACAAGCTCCGGACCAACAAGCTCCGGACCAACAAGCCCCGGACCAACAAGCTCCGGACCAACAAGCTCCGGACCAACAAGCTCCGGACCAACAAGCTCCGGACCAACAAGCCCCGGACCAACAAGCCCCGGACCAACAAGCCCCGGACCAACAAGCTCCGGACCAACAAGCCCCGGACCAACAAGCCCCGGACCAACAAGCTCCGGACCAACAAGCTCCGGACCAACAAGCTCCGGACCAACAAGCTCCGGACCAACAAGCTCCGGACCAACAAGCCCCGGACCAACAAGCTCCGGACCAACAAGCTCCGGACCAACAAGCTCCGGACCAACAAGCTCCGGACCAACAAGCTCCGGACCAACAAGCCCCGGACCAACAAGCCCCGGACCAACAAGCCCCGGACCAACAAGCCCCGGACCAACAAGCCCCGGACCAACAAGCTCCGGACCAACAAGCTCCGGACCAACAAGCTCCGAGACAGCTTCTACCCCCAAGCCATAAAACTGCTAAATAGCCATAAGACTGCTAAATAGTTCATATATAAACTGAGTGTACAAAACATTAGTAACATCTTCCTAATATTGAGTTGCACCCCCTTTTGCCCTCAGAACAGCCAGTATAGCCTCAATTCAGTTGTGTCAAGTTGTGATACACACAGGAAACTGTTGAGTGTGAAAAACCCAGCAGCATTGCAGTACTTCATACACTCAAACCTGTGCGCCTGGCACCAAATACCATACCCCATTCAAAGGCACTTAAACATTTTGTCTTGTCCATTCACTGTCTGAATTGCACACATACAAAATCCATGCTTTATTTTTTTGTCATTTAGCAGACGCTCTTACCCAGAGTGACTTACAGTAGTGTATCCCCTTCATCTACACTGATTGAAGTGGATGTCATAAGTGTCATCAACAAGGGATCATATCTTTCCCCTGGATTCACCTGGTCAGTTTATGACATGAAAAGAGCTGGTGGTCCTATTGTTTTGTACATTCATTGTATACACACGAAATAAACAGACTACACTGACACTGACACTCTCATAACGAAATACACACACATGCACATACACTACATACATATGCACATAACACACCCACGCATACCGACCACACAAACACACATATACACACACACGCATAACAACACAACACAACACAACACAACACAACACAACACACACACACACACACACACACACAAGCATACACACACACATATTTTTATACTTATATGTTCTGTTCTTTATTTTACTCGTATTATTATATCTCCTAGTACTTATCCATCCTTTATGTATATATATACCTCAAATACCTTGTTATTATCTATTCTGATACTTATCCTTCCTTTATGTACATATATACCTCAAATACCTTGTTATTATCTATTCTGATACTTATCCTTCCTTTATGTACATATATACCTCAAATACCTTGTTATTATCTATTCTGATACTTATCCTTCCTTTATGTACATATATACCTCAAATACCTTGTTATTATCTATTCTGATACTTATCCTTCCTTTATGTACATATATACCTCAAATACCTTGTTATTATCTATTATGATACTTATCCTTCCTTTATGTACATATATACCTCAAATACCTTGTTATTATCTATTCTGATACTTATCCTTCCTTTATGTAAATATATACCTCAAATACCTTGTTATTATCTATTCTGATACTTATCCTTCCTTTATGTACATATATACCTCAAATACCTTGTTATTATCTATTCTGATACTTATCCTTCCTTTATGTACATATATACCTCAAATACCTTGTTATTATCTATTCTGATACTTATCCTTCCTTTATGTACATATATACCTCAAATACCTTGTTATTATCTATTCTGATACTTATCCTTCCTTTATGTACATATATACCTCAAATACCTTGTTATTATCTATTCTGATACTTATCCTTCCTTTATGTACATATATACCTCAAATACCTTGTTATTATCTATTCTGATACTTATCCTTCCTTTATGTACATATATACCTCAAATACCTTGTTATTATCTATTCTGATACTTATCCTTCCTTTATGTACATATATACCTCAAATACCTTGTTATTATCTATTCTGATACTTATCCTTCCTTTATGTACACAGCTACCTCAAATACCTCGTACCCCTGTATTTTACTCCTCTTGTGTTACTATTTTTTGTTGTATTATTATTTTTTAACTCTGCATCGTTGGGAAGTGCTTGTAAGTAAGTATTTCACGGTTAAGGCTACACCCGTTGTTTTCGGTGCATGTGACAAATATAATTTCATTTGATTTACTCTAACTTGATTGATAGCCTGAAATGGCTTCTTGGTAGCTAGTTATAAAGTTGGGAGATTGGGAACTATAATACATTGCTAGGTGGCTAGTAGTATTACAGAGAAACAACAACAAAAATACTCTTATTTTAATCGGACAAATCTGAGGTGACACGTGCACCTATGGGCATGACGTCTAGGATTATTATTATAGTTATTTCTTTTTTTGCTGTTATTGTTGTTGTAATTATCTCACTTCCCTTTAGCAACATTGGATTTGTCATTCATGCTAATAAAGCGTATCTGAATCTCAATCTCATGTGTCCTTAAGAATATAATCAATCAATCAAACAATCAATCAAATGTATTTATAAAGGCCTTACATCAGCTGATGTCACAAAGTGCTGTAAAGAAACCCAGCCTAAAACCCCAAACAGCAAGCAATGCAGGTGTAGAACACGGTGGCTCGGAAAAACTGCCTAGAAAGGCCAGAACCTAGGAAGAAACCTAGAGAGGAACCAGGCTATGAGGGGTGGCCAGTCCTCTTCTGTGCCGGGTGTTGATTATAACAGAACATGGCCAAAATGTTCAAATGTTCATAGATGACCAGCAGGGTCAAATAATGATAATTACAGTGGTTGTGGAGGGAGCAACAGGCCAGCACCTCAGAAGTAAATGTCAGTTGGCTTTTCATAGCCTATCATTCAGAGTATCTCTACCTCTCCTGCTGTCTCTAGAGAGTTGAAAACAGCAGGTCTGGGACAGGTAGCAAGTCCGATGAACAGGTCAGGGTTCCATAGCCGCAGGCAGAACAGTTGAAACTGGAGCAGCAGCACAACCAGGTGGACTTGGGACAGCAAGGAGTCATCAGGCCAGGAAGTCCTGAGGCATGGTCCTAGGGCTCAGGTCCTCCGAGAGAAAAAAAAAGAAAGAAAGAAAGAAAGAAAGAGAGAGAAAAAGAGAGAATTAGAGAGAACATACTTAAATTCACACAGGACACCAGATAAGACAGGAGAAATACTCCAGATATAACAGACTGACCCTAGCCCCCCGACACAAACTATTGTAGCATAAATACTGGAGGCTGAGACAGGAGGGGTCGGGAGACACTGTACCCCCGGACAGGGCCAAACAGGCAGGATATAACCGCACCCACTTTACCAAAGCACAGCCCCCACACCACCTGAGGGATATCTTCAACCACCAACTTAGCATCCTGAGACAAGGCCGAGTATAGCCCACGAAGATCTCCCCCACGGCACAGCCCAGGGGGGCGGGGGCGCCAACCCAGACAGGAAGTTCACATCAGTGACTCAAGTGACGCACCCCTCCTAGGGACGGCATGGAAGAACATCAGTAAGCCAATGAATCAGCCCCTGTAATAACAATAAGTGCCATGGGATCTTTAGTGATCACAGAGAGTCAGGACACCTGTTTAACATCCCATCCGAAAGACAGCACCCTACAAAGTGCAATGTCATCATTGCCCTGGGTCATTGAGATATTTTTTAGCCCAGAGGAAAGGGTGCCTCCTACTGGCCCTCCAACACCCCTTACAGCAGCATCTGGTATCCCATCCAGGAACCGACCAGGAGCAACCCTGCTTAGCTTCAGATGCAAGCCAGCATCAACATGATTTTAAATAGAAGCATAAGGAAACCTTTAGGAAACTTTATGCTGAAGTACTGAAATTCCCACAGAGGAACGTTGTTAACATTCTCAAAATAATTTCAGAACATTACTTGAAATAGAATGATGAGGAAGCGTTATGGGAAGGTTGTATGCAAAACCACACTCTCACCAATCTCTAAGAAACATATGGTTCTCAGAATGTTATGTGCTAGCTGGGTAGTGAGTGTAGACCTATGCATGCACATTATCCTACTGTATGTGGGGTTTTAAATATATATGTTGCAATGGGAATCATATAATTGTGGTAATTTGTGGGCCCAGAATCCCACCCTCACTGAAGCTATATTGCTGTTATGCCCTTTTTAAAATATCCTATTTTCAATGGAAGGGTCTTTAATAGTTTTAGGACAAATGACAGCATCTCAAGATGTAGGGTTAGGCCTGTTCATAAACCGCATGGCCAATGAGAAATTATTATATTTTCTTAGAAGTCTTGAATTGACGTAGCGGACTAAACTCAACTTCATGATGAAGGAAGTTTCTTATGAAACTGATACCAGGCTTTGTGGAATTCAGCTCTGAATACATTGATTTGCCCAAGGTCAATACCAACACCTTAGCCAATACATACACCTTAGCCAAAAACATTTCAACTCAGTATTTCACAATTCCTGACATTTAATCCTAGTAAAAGTTCCCTGACTTAGGTCAGTTAGAATCACCACTTTATTTTAAGAATGTGAAATGTCAGAATAATAGTTGAAAGATTTATTTCAGCTTTTATTTCTTTCATCACATTCCCAGTGGGTCAGAAGTTTGCATACACTCAATTTGTATTTGGTAGCATTGACTTTAAATTGTTTAACTTGGGTCAAATGTTTTGGCTAGCCTTCCACAAGCTTCCATGAAGTTGGGTGAATTTTCACCCATTCCTCCTGACAGAGCTGGTGTAACTGAGTCGGGCTTGTAGGCCTCCTTGCTCGCACATGCTTTTTCAGTTCTGCCCACAAATGTTCTATAGGATTGAGGTCAGTGCTTTGTAATGGTCACTCCAATACCTTGTCTTTGTTGTCCTTAAGCCATTTTGCCACAACTTTGGAAGTATGCATTGGGTCATTGTCCATTTGGAAGACCCATTTGCGACCAAGCTTCAACTTCCTGACTGATGTCTTGAGATGTTGCTTCAATATATCCACATTATTTTCTTTCCTATGATGCCATCTATTTTGTGAAGTGCACTAGTCCGTCCTGCAGCAAAGCACCCCCACAACATGATGCTGCCACCCCCGTGCTTCACGGTTAGGATGACGTTCTTCGGGCTTGCAAGCCTCCTTCTTTTTCCTCCAAACATAACAATGGTCATTACGGCCAAACAGTTCTATTTATGTTTCATCAGACCAGAGGACATTTCTCCAAAAAGTACGATCTTTGTCCCCATGTGCAGCTGCAAACCGTAATCTGCCTTTTTTTATGGCCGTTTTGGAGCAGTGGCATCTTCCTTGCTGAGCGACCTTTCAGGTTTTGTTGATATAGGACATGTTTAACTGTGAATGTAGATAGTTTTGTACCGGTTTCCTCCAGCATCTTCACAAGGTCCTTTGCTGTTGTTCTGGGATTGATTTGCACTTTTCGCACCAGAGTATGTTCATCCCTAGGAGACAGAATGCATCTCCTTCATGAGCTGTATATACTTGCGTACTATTGTTTGTACAGATGAACGTGGTACCTTCAGGCATTTGGAAATTGCTCCCAAGGACGAACCATACTTTTGGAGGTCTACAATTTCCTTTCTGAGGTCTTGGCTGATTTCTTTTGATTTTCCCATGATGTCAAGCAAAGAGGCACTGAGTTTGAAGGTAGGCCTTGAAATACATCCATAGGTATACCTCCAATTGACTCAAATGATGTCAATTGGCCTATCAGAAGCTTCTAAAGCCATGACATAGTTTTCTGGAATTTTCCAAGCTGTTTAAAGGCACAGTCAACTTAGTGTATGTAAACGTCTGACCCACTGAAATTATGATACAGTGAATTATAAGTGAAATAATCTGTCTGTAAACAATTGTTGGAAAAATTACTTGTGTCATGCACAAAGTAGATGTCCTAACCGACTTGCCAAAACTATAGTTTGTTATCAAGAAATTTGTGGAGTGGTTGAAAAACAAGTTTTAATGACTGAAACCTAAGTGTATGTAAACCTCTGACTACAACTGTATGTTTGTCCTCTTGAGTTTGGGCCCTTTCTTTGATTGCTGAAATCCATTCTTCTTTTTATAAACGTTAAATCAAATACAACCACCGACTGTTTCCTTGTTGAGATTCAATTGGCACATGTACATTTGAGCTGACTTTGCATCTTAGAGCAACAGCAATGAGGAAACAGTCTGTGTACTTTGATTAACGTTTATTGAAAAGGTATTGATTTCAGCAAACAAAGGCACAAACATGCTCCACTCCGTTGGTGTTCATCAGAAACTTCCTTCACCATGGAAAGTAGTTTAGTCAGCTACCATTAGCATTGTCTTTACATTATGATGGAAACTAAATTAAAAATATCTCTTTTAAACAATACTACGCTGTTGTATAGGCTACTGAATAGCAAACTGTGCCTTCATTTAAAAACAACAAAATTAGTGTTATTTCTCAACCGACCTGAAATGTCATCACAGTAACAGCATTTTGAGACACAAGACTTGAATATAATTTCCCACCAAATTGGCTACTGAACTTGAAGACAATGCTGTCCATTACTAAATGGTCCTTGCTATCCGGGATCCTTGAGACGTGCCTACCTCATTGAAGTTGAAATGTAAAATTGTAAGGGTTAAGGTTAGGTTCAGGTAAGGGTTATGGTTCAGGTTAGGGATAGGGTAATAGTTACGGTTAGAGTTAGAGTTTAGGATAGGGTCGTCCCAAGGATCCACACTAGCACTGACAAAACAAAAGAAGATTTTTGTATGTTTATATGAATATTGCTAGCAACACAAGAATAAGCTAATTTCAAATTACCTACAGCAGAAAATAGAATATCTTCTTTCTAATGATGTCAACTTTATTTCTCAACTCCTAATATTGAGCAAATTACACTCATTGGCGCTCATTACACTCACTGGCGCTCATTACACTCACTGGAGCGTCTGACATAGCCTTTGAAAAAGCACCCGCACGGACGGGTCACACAAGTGCCACTGGCTGATGCTAAGCTTTCTTGGCTTGGACATACATTTTTGCCAACACATGGCTCACCTTTGTTTAACCAGCTAAACTGCTGCTTTTTAGCTAAATGTGTTTAGAGTTACTTTTTGTTCTATCAAATATATACATTTTAAAATGTTGGTTACTTCTAACGGCCAATATAATTCACCCGATGATCAGACAGGACATGTAGAACAAATGACATTTCTTAACATATGATGGAGGTCCCTGAGTCACCGGTTTGTCACGGCACAGGTCCCTGGGCAAGACAAGGTTGAAGACCTCTGATCTAGGGTGGTTTACACGGTGAAGTGGTCCCCCGCGTTGGCCAATACTAGCCACATGGTGGCGACAGTGAATCGCTTTTTCCCCTGTGGTGATGTGCATGACTGCCATTGTTGATTTTAAAGGTGGTATGGGATGGATGTGATGGATGTGACCTTCTCTGTTTAATGGCATACAATCACTTTTTATCACGCCCAGGCTATTTCACAACCTTTTAAATCCATGCAGAAAATCAAAGCTTTCAATGGACATCACATTAAACATTTCATATGAAACATATTGCCTGATGAGACCTGTGTTACTTAACCGACCCTACATGATACATCGATAAATGAAATTGATAGTACAGGATAGGAAAGTATTTTTCTCCCCTCTCTCCCTCTCTCTCTCACACACACACACGCGCACACACACCCCGACAACCCATGCTGTTATTTTATACGACTCCATTGTGCGTAGGCTAATGGCAGTATACTGAATACATTACTGTAAATAACGCAGTTACCATTAACAGAGACCTGACATCATCTATGATAACAAGAGGACAAAGGCACCACCTCTCATCCTTGTACCTCTCAAGTTGGGAAGGAATCTCAATATAACATTCTGAGGCTTACATAACACTTCTAACAACCCCCCCCCCCCCCCCCCAGCTAACAGGTACTGTAGGAAACTGGGTTGATGGTTGGTGTCATTATTCTAAACATCAGAGAAATGTTTAACACTGAAAATCTAAAAATGAATGAAATTGGGTTATAGTCCGGTTGAAATGGCTAGTAATGATGATTAAGTATTGATTGAAACCGAGCTACACTATGAATATCATGTTGTAACTTTTAAAGAGCACTATTCTACTTTCTGGCAGACAATGGACCAAGAGAAGTAAATCTGTTCAGAAGTAAAAACTTTTATTTTGTCCCCCAAAAAAATCCTATTTCAAAAGGTATTACTTAATACATCGCAGAAATTACAACAATAATAAAATGGTTAATTGCAAAATTACATAATATTTATATATTTAATATCCAAAATACATTGCATATATGAAGTAACAGTTCCCTTTCATTGAACATGACTATTTATGAGAGGTGGGCGTAAAGGGTACATTTTTGATGAATACCTTCATGTTAAATTTAACAAATTCCCTTCAGTTCAAACCACTAAACCAATGGAGCTTCAAGAGATGCTTTCTGTGAATATTAGGGGTGTCTGCACTCATTTGCATAATATACCTGGCCATTTTAAAGGCACAGACAATAGCTGCCAATTTCTGGGCAGTTGGCTTAATGGTATGAGACATGGAAAGTGTTGTTGGCCTATTTTAGAATTAAAAGCAACCATAATCATGGTATATACAGAATAACAGATTGACTATACATATAGGATTATGATTCAAGCAGGCATTTGTGGTATTTGATAATAACTAGAACAAATCTTGTGTTCACTAATTTTAAAAAAATAAAAAAAATAAAAAACCATAAAAATGTATTGCCCAAATGTACATATATAAAACGTTTAAAAATGTTGAACATACTACATATCAGTAACGGACTTTTAAAAAATTGCATTTTTGACCGAGGTCAACTCGTATTAATTCTCTTGACTTTTTAAAACTGTGTCACATATGAAAATAACTCTGCATAATTTATACAGTAAGTTGCTTTAATGCCTAGTTGACCAATGTTCACAAAACAATAAAAAATATGTCTGACAAACGCACAGCGTTCGCGAATCTGAGGATTTCTCTGTTTTCATCCTTTCTTACTTCACTGGTTTTGTTCTTTATTTAGTAAACCATTTATTTTCAAGAAGTACTGAGACAAAAGTCCAGATTCAGCTGTTTAAATACACTTGTTTCTTTCATACAACAAACTTTAACCATCTGAAAATGAACGTTTTAAAATGGCAGTGCTGTATGAATGTACAGAGACAGTTAGGTGAGGGTTGACATGACACGACATAGTGCTGTGGTAAGTCACTCTGTGTCGACACTTGACTGGCCTGAACAGAAGAGGGAGAGACCACCGTGAGACACGTAGCTCTTCTCGAAACAACTGTGATTGTCAAATTGATGATGTGTTCCATGGACCAGAGGGCATTCACATTAATAATATCCTGGAATGAAAAGAACCAATGGCTGAAGAGGACAAACATAGTTACTGTAACAACAGTCAACTGGTGTGTGGCCCCCTGAAAACATAGCCACAGTGCTTCACATCCAACTCTGGTCTCCAACTCGCCTACTTCCAGTTTGGAGGATAAGTTAAGTGTGAATCAATGGCATATTCCAGTTGCCAATATTTCATTTTCATTCAGTGCTGAGAAGTCCTTTTCTTTGGAGCCCTTCCTCCACAGTTCCAGATGATGCTCCGCATACATAAAGAGTTGCAGACGGACTGACAAACTGATAACAGAACATCAGGCAGACAGACATGATGTGGATCTGAGACCCCAGAGACGGAAACGAGGAACAAGGCAGGAGTTTCACTGTATGAGAAAAATGTAAATTGAGTCCCATCGAGAATGGGTCCATGTCTGTGATCAGGCACACAGTAGGTATGAGAGCCTCTATGGTCTCTTGATAAGGCTGCGTCTGTGTGGGTAACCGTGTCCAGATTTTGGGGGCACTCTGAACTGGCCCATGGGTGCAGCTTTCAGGGGACAGAAAGGCAGAGAAAACACAGACGCACTGTTACGCACATCAACAAAAGAAAACGAACATGGAAACAGTATTGTCTTGTAAATAAGTAGTATTCCATTTGGATCACAGCATCCAGTTTTTTTTATACTTCAGTTAGCGTCCTTCATTTTGCCAGTTAAGAGCAGACTTTGGGATGGAGGCGGAGAATCCCCCTTTCTCTCGGTCTTAGTTTAATTTCATTGCGAGAGTGCAGGTCAGCCCTGGTGTGGTTGGTTTTGGGGAGAGGAGGGGAGGTTGGGAGAAGATGTCACGGTGCAGTGGCGTTTAGTAGTAACTGCCCAGGTGGGAGGGCACGTGGGAGGTGGGGTGGCGGGGGACGCTGTGGTTGGGGTAGATGCCCCCTGGGGCGCTCCAGTATGGAGCGGTGGGTCCAAAGAAGTTAGAAGAGGTGACGGGCATAGAGGGAGGGTGTGGGGACACGAAGTTGACTTTCTGCTGGTGGGCATGGTAGGAGGGCACGTATGCCAGGTCCGAGGGGTACTTGTACATGGAGGACTCGGTGGGGTGGGGCTGCAGGGCCTGGGCGATGCCGTGGAAGTCAAACTTGTAGGCGTAGCGCTTGCCGTGCACCTTGGTCATGATGTTCTTGTCATAATAGTAGCGCAGGGCGCGGCTCAGCTTGTCGTAGTTCATGTTGGGCTTGCTCTTCCTCTCGCCCCAGCGCCTCGCCACCTCATCTGGGTCAGTCATCTTGAACTCTCCATTGGTGCCCTCCCAGGTGATGCAGCCAGCATTGGTGCTGTCTGACAGGAGCTCCAGCAGAAACTGCCACAGCTGGATCTGTCCTGAACCTGACCAGGACACACACAGGTCAAATCAACAGCTGTTCTATAGCTGAACACCTAACAGCCAGTTGATCAAAGACCCATAACTCATTATATACTTCCTGAATACTGCAATAAAGTAGAATGCCAATTCTAAAGTAGAATTCCAACAATTCTCAGCAGATAAAAATGTCAATTTTGAAGAGCAATACACAGGGGCCATAATGTATGTTGGGAAATGTAATTTACATCGAATATATGATTGGTCTCATACATTCTCTCGTACCTACCTGGGTTGGCCAGTCGACTGCTGGTGGGCCCCAGGATCTGGTAAGGATCTGTGGAGAGAGAGAGAGGTCTGTTAGTCTGCATCTATCACTATACATTAGGTTGACACTCATCCCAATGAGATGGGTGTAACCCACTGTCTTAGGTGGATTGCACACACATGATGGAAGGAATGAGCCGGGTGATATACATTACCTGGCTGAGGTCTGGGCTGTTCAGTGGACTTGGACATGTTCTGTGTGACCACCGGCGAGCCTGAAGAGGGAGAGTTTAGGAGGGGAAAGAAACAGGAGGAAAGAAAGCCAGTTGGCCGGTCATGGATAAACCACGGTACACATCTTAACGGCATGTCAGCCCCATTCCAAAGATAACAGGCAGTAACTGGTGGCTGGGGTAAGTGCTTAACGTTCCCAGATTTCAGGGTTTGACGACTGAGGATTTAATCATTGCGTGCTTGCGTGCTTGGGTTGAGAGTGGGCTCTCACAAATTGCTCTATGAAGCTTTGAGCTTTGGGGCGGAAGGTAGCCTAGTGGGGCGGCAGGTAGCCTAGTGGTTAGAGTATTGGGCCTGTAACCAAAAGGTTGGTGGATCAAATCCCCATGGTCAAAATCTGTCGTTTTGCCCCTGAACAAGGCAGTTAACCCAGGCTGTCATTGTTAATAAGAATTTGTTCTTAACTGACTTGCCTAGTTAAAAAAAGAATATGATGCATGATGTGTAGGACCATATATTATTTTCTTGTGTGGTTAGTCTTTCTGCGACTCAGTAAAGTGAAGAGTATGTTTACCTTTTCCATTGTGCATGTTGTTCGACCATCCAGTCCGCCGTACAGCATCATATGATGGGTCTGAGAAGCAGAGAGAGACAGAGATTTGTCAATTTACTGCACTTCCTAACATTTAGTATTGGAGAATTTCATTTATTTCTCCTATAGACGGGTTGGCTGACATCGTCACGAAAATGATGCACAAGCATCGATGAGGCAGAAGGCCGTGTGGTGTTAGGATTCTGAACCGTTAGATAGCTAGCAACAATTACAAGAAGCTGCCATGTATTTATGTTTCCAATAAACATTGGAGGTGAAAATAGTTTACGTTGTCAAAAATCTAAACCAACCCCTGACTGTTTTGCCCCATAGTTGTGCACACATCAGTTTTGTTGCTAAACAACCAAGCAGCCTATACACGAGTGGGAAATGAACTGATTCTAACTCGACGACAGGAACACTCCACCTCATCTCATAATATACACTAGTCTTGAATTAAAAGGGGTAGTGGCTCTTTTCGATATGTGGCTGTGTATGTTCTTGACTGTGCTCTCTACCTCACCATCTGCAAGCAAACCCATCTCAGGAACACAACTTGGCTTTACACGAGCAATGAGATTGTCACAGAAAAAAGGCAGGGAAATGATGCCAAGAGCCGGCTATAAAAAGGTTTGCCTGGCATTCCAAGCCTGTCAAAGAAACCATGTGCAGCAGGATATCTGGCCCAGGTAATGTGGGTTTATCTGGCATACAACTATGTCTCAAAACTAGAGGAACCAACAAGATGTCTTCGATAAAAGGACAGTTTCATGAGCAGGTTGCACCATGGTGACCACAAACAGGAGGGGAACTTACACACATACAGACACACAAACAGGAGGGAACATGCACACATATAGGAGGGGAACTTACACACATACAGACACACAAACAGGAGGGGAACATACACACATACAGACACACAAACAGGGGGGAACATACACACATATAGGAGGGGAACTTACACACATACAGACACACAAACAGGAGGGAACATACACACATATAGGAGGGGAACTTACACACATACAGACACACAAACAGGAGGGGAACATACACACATACAGACACACAAACAGGAGGGAACATACACACATATAGGAGGGGAACTTACACACATACAGACACACAAACAGGAGGGGAACATACACACATACAGACACACAAACAGGAGGGAACATACACACATATAGGAGGGGAACTTACACACATACAGACACACAAACAGGAGGGAACATGCACACATATAGGAGGGGAACTTACACACATACAGACACACAAACAGGAGGGGAACATACACACATACAGACACACAAACAGGAGGGAACATACACACATATAGGAGGGGAACTTACACACATACAGACACACAAACAGGAGGGAACATACACACATATAGGAGGGGAACTTACACACATACAGACACACAAACAGGAGGGGAACATACACACATATAGGAGGGGAACTTACACACATACAGACACACAAACAGGAGGGGAACATACACACAAACAGGAGGGGAACTTACACACATATAGGAGGGGAACTTACACACATACAGACACACAAACAGGAGGGGAACTTACACACATATAGGAGGGGAACTTACACACATACAGACACACAAACAGGAGGGAACATACACACATATAGGATGGGAACTTACACACATACAGACACACAAACAGGAGGGGAACATACACACAAACAGGAGGGGAACTTACACACATATAGGAGGGGAACTTACACACATACAGACACACAAACAGGAGGGGAACATGCACACATACAGACACACAAACAGGAGGGGAACATACACACATATAGGAGGGGAACATACACACATACAGACACACAAAGAGGAGGGGAACATACACACATACAGACACACAACAGACAGATAGACGTCCTAGAAATGGATGATTGTAAAATGCTGCAAAATTAACTGAGTTGGAAAGAATTGCCCCACGTTTGCGTGGTTCACAACTGACTGAATGTGGTCTGGGAAGCTGGATTGATACCAGATCAGTCTCCTTGACATGTGCAGATATAAAAGAGGATGTATATTTTCTCCATCAAGGCATCAAAAGCAGTACTGCACATTCTAAATTGAAAGTAGATACAATTTAATCTTAATTTGGCTGGCAATGACTGTAGCACCCCTGACAGTTAGCTTTGTTACCGGCTAAGACTGTACCACATGCAGAGAGTCACTAGACAAGAGGACATATAATAGCCAGTGAAGCAAGACACACATCTAACCGACGTAATGTCCTACTAATATGACATATAGCTGATATAATGTCCTACTAATGTGACATAAAGCTGATATAATGTACTACTAATGTTACATATAGCTGATATAATGTCCTACTAATGTTACATATAACTGATATAATGTACTACTAATGTGACATATAGCTGATATAATGTACTACTAATGTTACATATAGCTGATATAATGTACTACTAATGTGACATATAGCTGATATAATGTCCTACTAATGTGACATAAAGCTGATATAATGTACTACTAATGTTACATATAGCTGATATAATGTCCTACTAATGTTACATATAACTGATATAATGTACTACTAATGTGACATATAGCTGATATAATGTCCTACTAATGTTACATATAGCTAATATAATGTACTACTAATGTTACATAGAGCTGATATAATGTACTACTAATGTTACATAGAGCTGATATAATGTACTACTAATGTTACATATAGCTGATATAATGTACTACTAATGTTACATATAGCTGATATAATGTACTACTAATGTTACATATAGCTGATATAATGTACTACTAATGTTACATAGAGCTGATATAATGTACTACTAATGTGACATATAGCTGATATAATGTACTACTAATGTTACATAGAGCTGATATAATGTACTACTAATATTACATAGAGCTGATATAATGTACTACTAATATTATATATAACTGATATAATGTACTACTAATATTACATATAACTGATATAATGTACTACTAATGTTACATATAACTGATATAATGTACTACTAATGTTACATATAGCTGATATAATGTCCTACTAATATTACATATAGCTGATATAATGTACTACGAATGTTACATATAACTGATATAATGTACTACTAATATGACATATAGCTGATATAATGTACTACTAATTGTTATGAACTTGAGTGAAGACCCAAAAGCGGTTTTAACAGAAAACAGAGTTCTTTAATGAAAATACAGGAATGGCATAAATCCTCTTCCAACGTTGTCAGCGGAACAAAAAGAACGTTAGTATAGTGCAGGATGCTCCTGCCAGGCAGACTCCGACAGGACAGGACAAGGTGGAAGCAAACGAGACGACAGCTTGCTTCTGGCATCAAAAAACACAAACAAGAATCAGACACTGAAAGTAGCAGGAACAGAGAGAGAAATAGAGACCTAATCAGAGGGGGAAGAGAGAACAGGTGGGGAAGAGTGAAAGAGCTAGTTAGGGCAGATGTAGAACAGCTGAGGAATGAGAGACAGAGAAGGTAACCTAAAAAGACCAGCAGAGAGAGAGAATGAAGAGAAAGGACAGGAACAGACATAACAAGACATGACAGTACCCCCCCCACTCACCGAGCGCCTCCTGGCGCACTCGAGGAGGAAACCTGGCGGCAACGGAGGAAATCATCGATCAGCGAACGGTCCAGCACGTCCCGAGAGGGAACCCAACTCCTCTCCTCAGGACCGTACCCCTCCCAATCCACTAGGTACTGATGACCACGGCCCCGAGGGCGCATGTCCAAAATCTTACGAACCCTGTAGATGGGTGCGCCCTCGACAAGGATGGGGGGGGAGGGACGAGCGGGGGCGCGAAGAACGGGCTTAACACAGGAGACATGGAAGACCGGGTGAACGCGACGAAGATAGCGCGGAGAAGAAGTCGCACTGCGACAGGATTAATGACCTGGGAAATACGGAACGGACCAATGAACCGCGGGGCCAACTTGCGAGAAGCTGTCTTAAGGGGAAGGTTCTGAGTGGAGAGCCATACTCTCTGACCGCAACAATATCTAGGACTCTTGGTCCTACGCTTATTAGCGGCCCTCACAGTCTGCGCCCTATTACGGCAAAGTGCCGACCTGACCCCCTTCCAGGTGCGCTCGCAACGCTGGACAAAAGCCTGAGCGGAGGGGACGCAGGACTCGGCGAGCTGAGATGAGAACAGCGGAGGCTGGTACCCGAGGCTACACTGAAAAGGGGATAGACCGGTAGCAGACGAGGGAAGCGAGTTGTGGGCGTACTCTGCCCAGGGAGCTGTTCTGACCAAGACGCAGGGTTACGAAAAGAAAGACTGCGTAAAATGCGACCAACAGTCTGATTGGCCCGTTCGGCTTGACCGTTAGACTGGGGATGAAAGCCGGACGAGAGACTGACGGAAGCCCCAATCAAACGGCAAAACTCCCTCCAAAATTGAGACGTGAACTGCGGACCTCTGTCGGAAACGACGTCAGACGGAAGGCCATGAATTCGGAAAACATTCTCGATAATGATCTGAGCCGTCTCCTTAGCAGAAGGGAGCTTATCGAGAGGAATGAAATGAGCCGCCTTAGAGAATCTATCGACAACCGTAAGAATAACTGTCTTCCCCGCTGATGAAGGCAGTCCGGTGATAAAATCTAAAGCGATGTGAGACCACGGTCGAGAGGGAATGGGAAGCGGTCTGAGACGGCCGGCAGGAGGAGAGTTCCCAGATTTAGTCTGCGCGCAGACCGAACAAGCGGCGACAAATCGACGCGCGTCACGTTCCCGAGTGGGCCACCAGAAACGCTGGCGAATGGAAGCGAGCGTACCCCGAACGCCGGGGTGGCCGGCTAACTTGGCAGAGTGGGCCCACTGAAGAACGGCCGGACGAGTAGGAACGGGAACGAACAGAAGGTTCCTAGGACAAGCTCGCGGCGACGGAGTGTGAGCGAGTGCTTGCTTTACCTGCCTCTCAATTCCCCAGACAGTCAACCCGACAACACGCCCCTCAGGGAGAATCCCATCGGGGTCGGTGGAGACCTCAGAAGAACTGAAGAGACGAGATAAAGCATCAGGTTTGGTGTTTTTTGAGCCCGGACGATAAGAAATAACAAACTCGAAACGAGCGAAAAACAGAGCCCAACGAGCCTGACGCGCATTAAGTCGTTTGGCTGAACGGATGTACTCAAGGTTCCTATGGTCAGTCCAAACGACAAAAGGAACGGTCGCCCCTCCAACCACTGTCGCCATTCGCCTAGGGCTAAGCGGATGGCGAGCAGTTCGCGATTACCAACATCATAGTTACGTTCTGACGGCGATAAGCGATGAGAGAAAAACGCGCAAGGATGGACCTTGCCGTCAGAGAGAGCGCTGAGAAAGAATGGCTCCCACGCCCACCTCTGACGCGTCAACCTCAACAACAAACTGTCTAGAGATGTCAGGTGTAACAAGAATAGGTGCGGATGTAAAACGATTCTTAAGAAGATCAAAAGCTCCCTGGGCGGAAACGGACCACTTAAAGCACGTCTTAACAGAAGTAAGGGCTGTGAGAGGAGCTGCCACCTGACCGAAATTACGGATGAAACGACGGTAGAAATTAGCGAAGCCCAGAAAGCGCTGCAGCTCGACGCGTGACTTAGGAACGGGCCAATCAATGACAGCCTGGACCTTAGCGGGATCCATCTTAATGCCCTCAGCGGAAATAACGGAACCGAGAAAAGGGACAGAGGCGGCATGAAAAGTGCACTTCTCAGCCTTCACATAAAGACAGTTCTCCAAAAGGCGCTGGAGGACGCGTCGCACGTGCTGAACATGAATCGAGAGAGACGGTGAAAAAATCAGGATATCGTCCATGTAAACGAAAACAAAAATGTTCAGCATGTCTCTCAGGACGTCGTTAACTAGTGCCTGAAAGACAGCTGGAGCGTTAACGAGGCCGAAAGGAAGAACCCGGTATTCAAAGTGCCCTAACGGAGTGTTAAACGCCGTCTTCCACTCGTCCCCTTCCCTGATGCGCACGAGATGGTAGGCGTTACGAAGGTCCAATTTGGTGAAAAACCTGGCTCCCTGCAGGATCTCGAAGGCTGAAGACATAAGAGGAAGCGGATAACGATTCTTAACTGTTATGTCATTCAGCCCTCGATAATCCACGCATGGGCGCAGGGACCCGTCCTTCTTCTGAACAAAAAAAACCCAGCTCCGGCGGGGGAGGAGGAGGAGACTATGGTACCGGCGACGAGCGAAACCGACAAATAATCCTCGAGAGCCTTACGTTCGGGAGCCGACAGAGAGTATAATCTACCCCGGGGGAGTAGTTCCCGGAAGGAGATCAATACTACAGTCATACGACCGGTGTGGAGGGAGAGAAGTGGCCTTGGAACGACATGAACACCGTGCGCAGATCGTGATACTCCTCCGGCACCCCTGTCAAATCGCCAGGCTCCTCCTGTGAAGAAGAGACAGAGGAAACAGGAGGGATAGCAGACATTAAACAGGTTACATGACAAGAAACATTCCAGGATAGGATAGTATTACTAGACCAATTAATAGAAGGGTTATGGCGCACTAGCCAGGGATGACCCAAAACAACAGGTGTAAAAGGTGAACGAAAAATTAAAAAAGAAATGGTTTCGCTATGATTACCAGAGACAGTGAGGGTTAAAGGCAGCGTCTCACGCTGAATCTTGGGGAGAGAACTACCATCTAAAGCGAACAAGGCCCTGGGCTCCCCTAACTGTCTGAGAGGAATGTCATGTTCCCGAGCCCAGGTCTCGTCCATAAAACAGCCCTCCGCCCCAGAGTCTATCAAGGCACTGCAGGAAGCAGATGAACCGGGCCAGCGGAGATGGACCGGAAAGGTAGTGCGTGATCCAGAAGGAGAGGCCTGAGTAGTTGCGCTCACCAGTAGCCCTCCTCTTACTGATGAGCTCTGGCTTTTACTGGACATGAGGTGACAAAATGACCAGCGGAGCCGCAGTAGAGACAGAGGCGATTGGTGATTCTCCGTTCCCTCTCCTTGGCCGAGATGCGAATACCCCCAGCTGCATAGGCTCAGCATCCGAGCCGGCGGAGGAGGGTGGCAGTGATGCGGCAGGTGGCAGTGATGTGGAGAGGGGAGCAACGGAGAACGTGAGCTCCTTTCCACGAGCTCGGCGACGAAGATCAAACCGTCGCTCTATGCGAATAGCGAGAGCTATTAAGGAGTCCAGACTGGAAGGAACCTCCCGGGAGAGGATCTCATCCTTAACCTCGACGTGGAGACCCTCCAGAAAACGAGCGAGCAAAGCCGGCTCGTTCCAGTCACTAGAGGCAGCGAGAGTGCGAAACTCAATAGAATAATCCGTTATGGATCTATTCCCCTGACATAGGGAAGACAGGGCCCTGGAAGCCTCCTCGCCAAAAACAGAACGGTCAAAAACCCGTATCATCTCCTCCTTAAAGTCCTGATACTGGTTAATACACTCAGCCCTCGCCTCCCAGACTGCCGTGCCCCACTCACGCGCCCGTCCGGTAAGGAGAGAAATGACGTAGGCGATGCGGGCTGCGCTCCTGGAGTAAGTGTTGGGCTGGAGAGAGAACACCACATCACACTGAGTGAGGAATGAGCGGCACTCAGTGGGCTCCCCAGAGTAACACGGCGGGTTGTTGATCCTGGGCTCCGGAGACTCGGAAACCCTGGAAGTGGGCGGTGGATCGAGGTGGAGTTGGTGAACCCGTCTTGTGAGGTCGGAGACTTGGACGGCCAGGGTCTCAACGGCATGTTGAGCAGCAGACAATTCCTCCTCGTGTCTGCCTAGCATCGCTCCCTGGATCTCGACGGCGGAGTGAAAAGGGTCCGGAGCCGCTGGGTCCATTCGTGGTCTGATTCTTCTGTTATGAACTTGAGTGAAGACCCAAAAGCGGTTTTAACAGAAAACAGAGTTCTTTAATGAAAATACAGGAATGGCATAAATCCTCTTCCAACGTTGTCAGCGGAACAAAAAGAACGTTAGTATAGTGCAGGATGCTCCTGCCAGGCAGACTCCGACAGGACAGGACAAGGTGGAAGCAAACGAGACGACAGCTTGCTTCTGGCATCAAAAAACACAAACAAGAATCAGACACTGAAAGTAGCAGGAACAGAGAGAGAAATAGAGACCTAATCAGAGGGGGAAGAGAGAACAGGTGGGGAAGAGTGAAAGAGCTAGTTAGGGCAGATGTAGAACAGCTGAGGAATGAGAGACAGAGAAGGTAACCTAAAAAGACCAGCAGAGAGAGAGAATGAAGAGAAAGGACAGGAACAGACATAACAAGACATGACACTAATATGACATATAGCTGATATAATGTACTACCAATATTACATATAGCTGATATAATGTACTACGAATGTTACATATAACTGATATAATGTACTACTAATGTTACATATAGCTGATATAATGTACTACTAATATTACATATAACCTATATAATGTACTACTAATGTTACATATAGCTGATATAATGTACTACTAATGTGACATATAGCTGATATAATGTACTACTAATGTTACATATACCTGATATAATGTACTACTAATATGACATATAGCTGATGATATAATGTCATACATTATAATGACTATATTCATCTTTTAATGTTAAAATCATCATGTCACCAGTGATGATCATATAATGATATGATGATCATATGATGATCATATAAGACCCTGATGAGTTCAACATCAGCAAGAGACACAGCAGGTGTCTAACGTGAAGATGTAGGATTCTAAATCGTAGTGTGTGTGTGTGTGTGTGTGTGTGTGTGTGTGTGTGTGTGTGTGTGTGTGTGTGTGTGTGTGTGTGTGTGTGTGTGTGTGTGTGTGGGTAGGTGGGTGTGTGTGTGTGTGTCACATAAGTGGTGATCATATAAGGCCCTGCTGAGTGTGTCACGTGTGTGTGCCATGTGCGTGTATGTCACGTTACATATACAGCCAATTGTACAGCTAGAAAATAACATGCATCACAGTGGTCACCCATCTTTTACAGGAGGACTTGACACAACTAACCTTCCAACACCCCATAATGTGGCTCCCTATGACTCATCAAGAACTGGTTGAGATCCATGTCATGACCTCTCGAAACATTATCCAACACTGCCCTCTTGTGGTCAGAATCATGCTGATCTTATATAACAAACATTTGGAAATGCAGACCTTCCACTGGTTTACTTCAACCAACATTGAATAAATCAAAATCCACATTCACTTTAGTGTTGAGTACTTCTCCACCACAAACTTGATTCAAAGCTGTAATAGAAAAAACACTCTGGCTTTCTAGAAGGCAATATCACTAGAAAGTGTTTTATTGTCTCTCATAAATTATACATTTACAATGAAAATTGGAAAACATTTCGCATTCAATCACATCTCGGAACACTTTCACAGGATGTTATTTAAACTTATTTCCTTTTACTCATGTGTGTTTGTGCTTTATAAAAGTATTGGATGAAATACCACAGTGTGCCATCATAGCAGCAAGATGTGTGACCTGTTGCCCCAAGAAAAGGGCAACCAGCGAAGAACAAACACCACTGTAAAAACAACCTATATTTATGTTCATTTATTTTCCCTTTTGTAATTTAACTATTTGCACATAATATGACATTTGTAATGTCTTTGTTCTTTTGGAACTTTTCTGAGTGTAATGTTTACTGTTCATTTTTATTGTTTATTTCACTTTTGTTTATTATCTAGTTCACTTGCTTTGGCAATGTTAACACATGTTTCCCATGCCAATAAAGCCCTTAATTGAATTGAGAGAGAGAGAGAATAACAGTCAGGGTCTCAGCAGAGGCGGTCAGGACCATGCTGCAGTGGGCTTGTGGGATAGTCTTGGAGCAACGACTGGAGGAGAGGCCTAAGAGAGTTGTGTTTCCTGCCTGCCTCGCCTGCAGACAACCTCTCTTTGTTTTACTGCCCCCCCCCCTGTGAAAAAAAAACATACAGGGGCTACCTCCTTCCAACAGAAGTGTCACAAACAGAAGGGGGTGAGAGAGAGAGAGAGAGAGAGAGAGAGAGAGAGAGAGAGAGAGAGAGAGAGAGAGAGAGAGAGAGAGAGAGAGAGAGAGAGAGAAGAGAGAGAGAGAGAGAGAAAGCACCAAGAGACCCAGGCAGGCGAAACACAACATTGGAATGTGAAAAGAAAGCAATGGCGTTGTATCCCGCTACTGTCTGATAAAGAGTGGAGGATGTGGTTGGATAAGACTATGCTCGGCTCCACTACGTAGCCTTTTGACATGAGAGAGGGTCACATGCCTGCAATATCCTCATATTAAGGGTTCACCACTATAGACAGTGGGGAAGTTCCTATACCTGATTCGATTAGGGTCTGAGTCAGACCAGAGGGGCAGGGGTGGACATGAGACGTAAAGTGGGACACCGTTCAGCAAAGGAGATGAGAGGAGAGATGAGGAGCCAAGAGGAAGAGAGGAGAGGTGGGGAGAGGAGAGATGAGGAGCCAAGAGGAAGAAGGAGAGGTGGGGAGAGGAGAGGGGGCAACCAGGCAGACAGACTGGGAAGGATGACCAGAGTCCAGATGAGCACAGCAGGTCAGGAACACAGTCAGCCATGCAAACTCAACAGACACCCCAGAAGTATGGCACGTCGGAGTCCCTCTCCCTCTTTTTCCAGGCTCTCTCTGAGTGGAGCCAGTTTCCACTCTGGGCTGGGTTGTGGTGCAACGCTCACTCGTCCTGGGAGACTTGACTGCAGACCAGCTATTCAAAACAAGGGCTGAGAACCAGCGAGAGAGAGGTCTAGTCATGGACCACTTTTAAACCACAGTCTCAGCCAAAGACACAGACTCAGACAGAGCATGGCTCTTTATACTGTATACAGGTGCTTTATTAAAAGCCATCTCTGTGAGAAAAGGAAATAGGTATTTGAGGAAGAGGCAGATGCCAATCTTCAGCTTACACAATGGACATACAATGAATAGAGTACTGTATGTATGCCTGGCTATACTGTACAACCAATGTAAATCAGCAGTCCTCCACTTGGGAGGCCATAGAGGGAAAGATAAAAGACAAAGAATAGCCCATCAATCTCTAAAGCTTCCCTCTCTGTGACCACTGAGGAGCCATGTGGTAAATCACTGAATCTCCAAACTATCTCCCTGTACCCTTTAGCTCAACACACATGCAAGCAAGGACATGAACACACACACACACACACTTTTCATGGCTGCTGCATTCCATGTTTTATTTGCTAACTATTCATAATCTAGCTTTTTACATCAGACAGTCTGGAAAAGATTTGGAGGTCTCCTGCTGAATAACGGTGCTTACTATACCCTGAGAGAGCTGAGATGGTATGTGACCCTTTTCTACAGGCAATATGACTGTGAACATCTGGTGATAGAAAGTTGATAAACGTCTCAAAGCTGGCATTTCTTGAAGCAAAAGGAACACTGTTATTATGGTAGCCCATATGGTAGCCCAAAATAAAATAATTTTTAAAAATACATTCTTATCGAGCATGCCCATTGGCCTGATGGTATGAACCAGGGTGAGAAAAGTGTAGCTCAGTGGTGGAATAGAACAGTGAAGCTCAGCGGTGGAAAAGAACACTGTAGCTCAGTGGTGGAAAAGAACAGTGAAGCTCAGCGGTGGAAAAGAACACTGTAGCTCAGTGGTGGAAAAGAACACTGTAGCTCAGTGGTGGAAAAGAACAGTGAAGCTCAGTGGTGGAATAGAACACTGTAGCTCAGTGGTGGAATAGAACAGTGAAGCTCAGTGGTGGAATAGAACACTGTAGCTCAGTGGTGGAATAGAACACTGTAGCTCAGTGGTGGAATAGAACAGTGAAGCTCAGTGGTGGAATAGAACACTGTAGCTCAGTGGTGGAATAGAACACTGTAGCTCAGTGGTGGAAAAGAACAGTGAAGCTCAGTGGTGGAAAAGAACAGTGAAGCTCAGTGGTGGAATAGAACACTGTAGCTCAGTGGTGGAATAGAACACTGTAGCTCAGTGGTGGAAAAGAACAGTGAAGCTCAGTGGTGGAAAAGAACATTGAAGCTCAGTGGTGAAATAGAACTGTGAAGCTCAGTGGTGGAATAGAACACTGTAGCTCAGTGGTGAAATAGAACAGTGAAGCTCAGTGGTGGAATAGAACAGTGAAAATCAGTGGTGGAATAGAACAGTGAAGCTCAGCGGTGGAAAAGAACACTGTAGCTCAGTGGTGGAAAAGAACAGTGAAGCTCAGTGGTGGAATAGAACACTGTTGCTCAGTGGTGGAATAGAACACTGTAGCTCAGTGGTGGAAAAGAACAGTGAAACTCAGTGGTGGAATAGAACACTGTAGCTCAGTGGTGGAATAGAACAGTGTAGCTCAGTGGTGGAATAGAACAGTGTAGCTCAGTGGTGGAATTGAACACTGTAGCTCAGTGGTGGAATACAACACTGAAGCTCAGCGGTGGAACAAAACAGTGTAGCTCAGTGGTGGAATAGAACACTGTAGCTCAGTGGTGGAATAGAACACTGCAGCTCAGTGGTGGAATAGAACACTGTAGCTCAGTGGTGGAATAGAACAGTGTAGCTCAGCAGTGGAACAAAACACTGTAGCTCAGTGGTGGAATAGAACACTGTAGCTCAGTGGTGGAATAGAACACTGTAGCTCAGTGGTGGAATAGAACACTGTAGCTCAGTGGTGGAATAGAACACTGTAGCTCAGTGGTGGAATAGAACACTGTAGCTCAGCAGTGGAACAGAACACTGTAGCTCAGTGGAGGAATAGAACAGTGGAACTCAGCAGTGGAACAGAACAGTGAAGCTCAGCAGTGGAATAGAACAATTTAGCTCAGTGGTGGAATAGATGAGTGTAGCTCAGCAGTGGACTAGAGGGAATAGAACAGTGTAGCTCAGCGGTGGACTTGAGGGAATAGAACAGTGTAGCTCAGCAGTGGAATAGAACATGGTAGCTCAGCAGTGGACTAGAGGGAACAGAACAGTGTAGCTCAGTGGAAGACTAGAGGGAACAGAACAGTGTAGCTCAGCGGTGGACTAGAGGGAACAGAACAGTGTAGCTCAGCGGTGGACTAGAGGGAACAGAACAGTGTAGCTCAGTGGTGTACTAGAGGGAACAGAACAGTGTAGCTCAGCGGTGTACTAGAGGGAACAGAACAGTGTAGCTCAGCGGTGGAATAGAACAGTGTAGCTCAGTGGTGGACTAGAGGGAATAGAACAGTGTAGCTCAGCGGTGGACTAGAGGGAATAGAACAGTGTAGCTCAGCGGTGTACTAGAGGGAATAGAACAGTGTAGCTCAGCGGTGGACTAGAGGGAATAGAACAGTGTAGCTCAGCAGTGGACTAGAGGGAATAGAACAGTGTAGCTCAGCGGTGGACTAGAGGGAATAGAAAAGTGTAGCTCAGCGGTGTACTAGAGGGAACAGAACAGTGTAGCTCAGCGGTGGAATAGAACAGTGTAGCTCAGCGGTGGAATAGAGGGAATAGAACAGTGTAGCTCAGAGGTGGACGAGAGGGAACAGAACAGTGTAGCTCAGCGGTGGACTAGAGGGAATAGAACAGTGTAGCTCAGTGGTGGAATAGAACAGTGTAGCTCAGTGGTGGACTAGAGGGAACAGAACAGTGTATCTCAGCGGTGGACTAGAGGGAACAGAACAGTGTAGCTCAGTGGTGGAATAGAACAGTGTAGCTCAGTGGTGGACTAGAGGGAACAGTACAGTGTAGCTCAGCGGTGGACTAGAGGGAACAGAACAGTGTAGCTCAGTGGTGGAATAGAACAGTGTAGCTCAGCGGTGGACTAGATGGAATAGAACAGTGTAGCTCAGCGGTGGACTAGAGGGAACAGAACAGTGTAGCTCAGCGGTGGAACAGAACAGTGTAGCTCAGTGGTGGAATAGAACAATGTAGCTCAGCGGTGGACTAGATGGAATAGAACAGTGAAGCTCAGCGGTGGAATAGAACAGTGTAGCTCAGTGGTGGAATAGAACAGTGAAGCTCAGCGGTGGAACAGAACAGTGTAGCTCAGAGGTGGACTAGAGGGAATAGAACAGTGTAGCTCAGCGGTGGACTAGAGGGAATAGAACAGTGTAGCTCAGAGGTGGACTAGAGGGAACAGAACACTGTAGCTCAGCGGTGGACTAGAGGGAATAGAACAGTGTAGCTTAGCGGTGGACTAGAGGGAATAGAACAGTGTAGCTCAGAGGTGGACTAGAGGGAACAGAACAGTGTAGCTCAGCGGTGGACTAGAGGGAACAGAACAGTGTAGCTCAGCAGTGGACTAGAGGGAACAGAACAGTGTAGCTCAGCGGTGGAATAGAACAGTTTAGCTCAGTGGTGGACTTGAGGGAATAGAACAGTGTAGCTCAGCAGTGGACTAGAGGGAATAGAACAGTGTAGCTCAGCGGTGGACTAGAGGGAACTGTCACGCCTTGGTCTTAGTATTTTGTGTTTTCGTTAATTAGTTGGTCAGGCCAGGGTGTGACATGGGTTTATGTTGTTGTATTTCATAGTGGGTTTTTTTGTAGTATTTGGGATTGCGGTTGAGTAGGGGTGTTGTATAGGCTTGGCTGCCTGAGGCGGTTCTCAATCAGAGTCAGGTGATTCTCATTGTCTCTGATTGGGAACCGTATTTAGGTAGCCAGGGTTTCACTTTGTATTTCGTGGGTGATTGTTCCTGTCTCTGTGTAGTGTTCACCAGATAGGCTGTAATAGGTTTCACGTTCCGTTTTGTTGTTTTTTGTATTTATAAGTTATTTTGTGTATCGTCATTTGTTCCATTAAAGAACATGAGTAACCAACACGCTGCATTTCGGTCCGACTTTCTTTCGACAAACGAAGAACGCCGTTACAGAATCACCCACCACACACGGACCGAGCAGCGTGTTAACAGGCAGCTGGAGCAGCGAAGGGAGGACGTTATGGACAGCAGAGGCTTGGAGTATACGACGTGGGAAGAAATAGACAGGTGGGCGGCCGACCCAGAGAGAGTGCCGGAGCCCGCCTGGGATTCGCTGGAGCAGTGCGAAGAGGGCTATAGGAGAATGGAGTCGAAAAGAGTGACACGGCGGCGCAGAGCGAAACCAGAAAATCAGCCCCAAAAATTTCTTGGGGGGGGCTCAGAGGGAGAGTGGCTGAGTCAGGAGACAGACCTGAGCCAACTCTCCCTGTTTATCGTGAGGAGCCAAGGAGGAGACCAGAACCGGTGTTGGATGTGAGCGAAGCAGAGACTGTGAAGGAGTTAATGGGGAAATTGGAGGAGAGAGTAATGAGGGAGTTGCTAGTTTGGTGCTATAGGTATAAGATTCGTCTGACGGAGCGTGTCGGGATTTAATGGCACCTGGGTCAGCGCTCCATACTAGTCCTGAGGTGCGTGTTAGTCGGCTGGTGAAAAATGTGCCAGCCTCACGCACTAGGCCTCCTGTGTACCTACCTAGCCTTGCACGTCCTGTGCCAGTCCTGCTCTCAGGCTCTCCAGTACACCTTCACGGTCCAGTCCATCCTGTGCCACCTTCACACACCAGTCCTCCTATGGTAGCTCCCCGCACCAGGCTTCCTGTGCGTGCCCTCGATCCAGTACCACCAGTTCCAGTACCACGCACCAGGCCTTCAGTGCGCCTCGCCTGTTCAGCGCAGCCAGCGCTTTCTCCCTCTCCAGCGCTGCCGGAGCCTCCTGCCTGTTCGGAGCAGCTAGAGCTGCCAGTCTGCATGGAGCAGCTAGAGCTGCCAGTCTGCATGGAGCAGCCAGAGCTGCCAGTCTGCATGGAGCTGCCAGTCTGCAAGGAGCTGCCAGTCTGCAAGGAGCTGCCAGTCTGCATGGAGCAGCCAGAGCTGCCAGTCTGCATGGAGCAGCTAGAGCTGCCAGTCTGCATGGAGCTGCCAGTCTGCAAGGAGCTGCCAGTCTGCAAGGAGCTTCCAGTCTGCAAGGAGCTGCAAGTCTGCAAGGAGCTGCCAGTCTGCAAGGAGCTGCCAGTCTGCAAGGAGCTGCCAGTCTGCAAGGAGCTGCCAGTCTGCAAGGAGCTTCCAGTCTGCAAGGAGCTGCAAGTCTGCAAGGAGCTGCCAGTCTGCAAGGAGTTGCCAGTCTTCATGGAGTTGCCAGTCTGCATGGAGCTGCCAGTCTGCAAGGAGCTGCCAGTCTGCAAGGAGCTGCCAGTCTGCAAGGAGCTGCCAGTCGGCAAGGAGCTGCCAAAGCTGTTAGTCTGCATGGAACAGTCAGAGCTGTCAGTCTGCAAGAAGCCGCCAGAAGCCTCCACGTCCCGAGCCGGAAATTTCGTGTATCGTCATTTGTTCCATTAAAGAACATGAGTAACCAACACGCTGCATTTCGGTCCGACTTTCTTTCAACAAACGAAGAACGCCGTTACAGGAACAGAACAGTGTAGCTCAGCGGTGGACTAGAGGGAACAGAACAGTGTAGCTCAGCGGTGGACTAGAGGGAACAGAACAGTGTAGCTCAGCGGTGGACTAGAACAGTGTAGCTCAGCAGTGGACTAGAGGGAACAGAACAGTGTAGCTCAGCAGTGGACTAGAGGGAACAGAACAGTGTAGCTCAGCGGTGGACTAGAACAGTGTAGCTCAGCAGTGGACTAGAGGGAACAGAACAGTGTAGCTCAGCGGTGGACTAGAGGGAACAGAACAGTGTAGCTCAGCGGTGGACTAGAGGGAACAGAACAGTGTAGCTCAGTGGTGGACTAGAGGGAACAGAACAGTGTAGCTCAGAGGTGGACTAGAGGGAGCAGAACAGTGTAGCTCAGCAGTGGACAAGAGGGGTGTGTTAAACATTTATTCGTCTCTTCCTCTCCCCCTACCTAGATACACCCTTTTCCTGTGAGCCAGGATATCAGTGTTATTGCAGCCTGTTCTAGTGTACTGTATGTGGTGGTGACTTCACAGTCCACATGTAAAGGATATGCACCTCATTTCACAGACACTAATATAGGCTTAGGTGGGTCTGACTCACCATGTCTGGAACCAACAGGACCCTGAACAGCTTCTACCCCCAAACCATAAGACAGCTAAATAGTTAATTAAATAGTTAACCAAATACTTATCTAGACTACCTGCATTTTAAACTTTTTAACTAACTTTTTTGACTCATCATACGCTGCACTACTGTTTACTATCTGTCACTTTATTCCTAGTTATACAGTATGAACATATCTGCCTCAATTACCTCACACCCCTGCACATCCACTCAGTACTGGTACCCTGTGTACATAGCTGTCACACCCTGACCATAGTTTGCTTTGTATGTTTCTATGTTTTGTTTGGTCATGGTGTGATATGAGTGGGCATTCTATGTTGGATGTCTTGTTTGTCTATTTCTATGTCTGGCCTGATATGGTTCTCAATCAGAGGCAGGTGTTAGTCATTGTCTCTGATTGGGAACCATATTTAGGTAGCCTGTTTGGTGTTGGGTTTTGTGGGTGATTGTTCCTGTCTCTGTGTTTGCACCAGATAGGGCTGTTTAGGTTTTCGCGGTTCTTGTTAGTCTGTTCATGTATAGTTTTCTTCATTAAATAACCATGAATAGAAACCACGCTGCATTTGGTCCGCCTCTCCTTCAACTAAAGAAAACCGTTACAATAGCCAAGTTATCCTTACTCATTATGACTCTCACGAACACCTACAGTACGTGTCGGTTGCTTTGCTCTAGTACGTCCACAGGCCTCACAAAACTCATCTGAAGGTCCCCCGGTGCCAGTTGAAAAAATGTATGGAAGTCTATATGGAGAGTTCCAAGAATCAGGGGTTATATCTCTCAGATATAGGACGCACACTTCAGAACAAACGTCCTTTCCATTTTTATTTTGGGACTGTCTGTTGTGAATCTGTTGTTCAATTCATTTGTATGGGCTTTTTTATACTTCAAGGGGTATTCCAATTCAAAATCAAATAGCCACATGGTTCTTGGTATGACCAATTCCATATAGCTTAGTAGAACCCCCTCAGACATGGCTTAGACTGTTATGGGTTTTTGAAATATATTCAGAGGTTTTTAGGGACAATAAGTTCACATTTTAGCTGTCTGCAAAAAAAAACTGTCTTCCAGTGACCTGATTGGAAAGAATGAACAAGCCTCATAAACACCAAACACAGAATGCGAATCTACACATTAAAACACTGAACAGTGACAGACCACTCCCACTCCCAAACCCACACAAATACAAATCCCCTCTAAAACCTTTCCTCCCCACCACCACGTTCCCTCCTTGATTGAGTCAAAGTTGTGAAAACAAAAACAACTCATCTAGATTTCTGTCTCCTCCTCTATGTTTGCATTGTGGCTGAACCACCTGTCCTTTAAATACACCCCTCCACAAAAATGACCTTAGTCGTTCTCCCTGAGCCCCCCACCCTATCCTGCTTTATCTCGTCCTGTGGATAGTGAGGTTAGCCACGGCGTGCCTTTTGTCTTGCTAATTCCCCTCCATTCTGAGGTGGCACTCACTTTCCCCCATGTGCAGGTAGGCCATGAATAGCACAGACTGGGGTAGTGCTGCCTGGTATTATTCCCCTGTCCAAACATTCACCTGTTAATAACTGTGTCTCTGCCTGGTGCTGCCAGGACCTGGGTGTCGGGGCAGCTGCTGCCTGGTATTATTCCCCTGTACAAACATTCACCTGTTAATAACTGTGTCTCTGCCTGGTGCTGCCAGGACCTGGGTGTCGGGGCAGCTGCTGCCTGGTATTATTCCCCTGTCCAAACATTCACCTGTTAATAACGGTGTCTCTGCCTGGTGCTGCCAGGACCTGGGTGTCGGGGCAGCTGCTGCCTGGTATTATTCCCCTGTACAAACATTCACCTGTTAATAACTGTGTCTCTGCCTGGTGCTGCCAGGACCTGGGTGTCGGGGCAGCTGCTGCCTGGTATTATTCCCCTGTCCAAACATTCACCTGTTAATAACTGTGTCTCTGCCTGGTGCTGCCAGGACCTGGGTGTCGGGGCAGCTGCTGCCTGGTATTATTCCCCTGTACAAACATTCACCTGTTAATAACTGTGTCTCTGCCTGGTGCTGCCAGGACCTGGGTGTCGGGGCAGCTGCTGCCTGGTATTATTCCCCTGTCCAAACATTCACCTGTTAATAACGGTGTCTCTGCCTGGTGCTGCCAGGACCTGGGTGTCGGGGCAGCTGCTGCCTGGTATTATTCCCCTGTCCAAAACATTCACCTGTTAATAACTGTGTCTCTGCCTGGTGCTGCCAGGACCTGGGTGTCGGGGCAGCTGCTGCCTGGTATTATTCCCCTGTCCAAAACATTCACCTGTTAATAACTGTGTCTCTGCCTGGTGCTGCCAGGACCTGGGTGTCGGGGCAGCTGCTGCCTGGTATTATTCCCCTGTCCAAACATTCACCTGTTAATAACTGTGTCTCTGCCTGGTGCTGCCAGGACCTGGGTGTCGGGGCAGCTGCTGCCTGGTATTATTCCCCTGTCCAAACATTCACCTGTTAATAACGGTGTCTCTGCCTGGTGCTGCCAGGACCTGGGTGTCGGGGCAGCTGCTGCCTGGTATTATTCCCCTGTCCAAACATTCACCTGTTAATAACTGTGTCTCTGCCTGGTGCTGCCAGGACCTGGGTGTCGGGGCAGCTGCTGCCTGGTATTATTCCCCTGTCCAAACATTCACCTGTTAATAACTGTGTCTCTGCCTGGTGCTGCCAGGACCTGGGTGTCGGGGCAGCTGCTGCCTGGTATTATTCCCCTGTACAAACATTCACCTGTTAATAACTGTGTCTCTGCCTGGTGCTGCCAGGACCTGGGTGTCGGGGCAGCTGCTGCCTGGTATTATTCCCCTGTCCAAAACATTCACCTGTTAATAACTGTGTCTCTGCCTGGTGCTGCCAGGACCTGGGTGTCGGGGCAGCTGCTGCCTGGTATTATTCCCCTGTCCAAACATTCACCTGTTAATAACTGTGTCTCTGCCTGGTGCTGCCAGGACCTGGGTGTCGGGGCAGCTGCTGCCTGGTATTATTCCCCTGTCCAAACATTCACCTGTTAATAACTGTGTCTCTGCCTGGTGCTGCCAGGACCTGGGTGTCGGGGCAGCTGCTGCCTGGTATTATTCCCCTGTACAAACATTCACCTGTTAATAACTGTGTCTCTGCCTGGTGCTGCCAGGACCTGGGTGTCGGGGCAGCTGCTGCCTGGTATTATTCCCCTGTCCAAAACATTCACCTGTTAATAACTGTGTCTCTGCCTGGTGCTGCCAGGACCTGGGTGTCGGGGCAGCTGCTGCCTGGTATTATTCCCCTGTCCAAACATTCACCTGTTAATAACTGTGTCTCTGCCTGGTGCTGCCAGGACCTGGGTGTCGGGGCAGCTGCTGCCTGGTATTATTCCCCTGTCCAAACATTCACCTGTTAATAACTGTGTCTCTGCCTGGTGCTGCCAGGACCTGGGTGTCGGGGCAGCTGCTGCCTGGTATTATTCCCCTGTCCAAACATTCACCTGTTAATAACTGTGTCTCTGCCTGGTGCTGCCAGGACCTGGGTGTCGGGGCAGCTGCTGCCTGGTATTATTCCCCTGTCCAAACATTCACCTGTTAATAACGGTGTCTCTGCCTGGTGCTGCCAGGACCTGGGTGTCGGGGCAGCTGCTGCCTGGTATTATTCCCCTGTACAAACATTCACCTGTTAATAACGGTGTCTCTGCCTGGTGCTGCCAGGACCTGGGTGTCGGGGCAGCTGCTGCCTGGTATTATTCCCCTGTACAAACATTCACCTGTTAATAACTGTGTCTCTGCCTGGTGCTGCCAGGACCTGGGTGTCGGGGCAGCTGCTGCCTGGTATTATTCCCCTGTCCAAACATTCACCTGTTAATAACTGTGTCTCTGCCTGGTGCTGCCAGGACCTGGGTGTCGGGGCAGCTGCTGCCTGGTATTATTCCCCTGTACAAACATTCACCTGTTAATAACTGTGTCTCTGCCTGGTGCTGCCAGGACCTGGGTGTCGGGGCAGCTGCTGCCTGGTATTATTCCCCTGTACAAACATTCACCTGTTAATAACTGTGTCTCTGCCTGGTGCTGCCAGGACCTGGGTGTCGGGGCAGCTGCTGCCTGGTATTATTCCCCTGTCCAAACATTCACCTGTTAATAACTGTGTCTCTGCCTGGTGCTGCCAGGACCTGGGTGTCGGGGCAGCTGCTGCCTGGTATTATTCCCCTGTCCAAACATTCACCTGTTAATAACGGTGTCTCTGCCTGGTGCTGCCAGGACCTGGGTGTCGGGGCAGCTGCTGCCTGGTATTATTCCCCTGTCCAAACATTCACCTGTTAATAACTGTGTCTCTGCCTGGTGCTGCCAGGACCTGGGTGTCGGGGCAGCTGCTGCCTGGTATTATTCCCCTGTCCAAACATTCACCTGTTAATAACTGTGTCTCTGCCTGGTGCTGCCAGGACCTGGGTGTCGGGGCAGCTGCTGCCTGGTATTATTCCCCTGTCCAAACATTCACCTGTTAATAACTGTGTCTCTGCCTGGTGCTGCCAGGACCTGGGTGTCGGGGCAGCTGCTGCCTGGTATTATTCCCCTGTCCAAACATTCACCTGTTAATAACTGTGTCTCTGCCTGGTGCTGCCAGGACCTGGGTGTCGGGGCAGCTGCTGCCTGGTATTATTCCCCTGTCCAAACATTCACCTGTTAATAACTGTGTCTCTGCCTGGTGCTGCCAGGACCTGGGTGTCGGGGCAGCTGCTGCCTGGTATTATTCCCCTGTCCAAACATTCACCTGTTAATAACGGTGTCTCTGCCTGGTGCTGCCAGGACCTGGGTGTCGGGGCAGCTGCTGCCTGGTATTATTCCCCTGTCCAAACATTCACCTGTTAATAACGGTGTCTCTGCCTGGTGCTGCCAGGACCTGGGTGTCGGGGCAGCTGCTGCCTGGTATTATTCCCCTGTCCAAACATTCACCTGTTAATAACTGTGTCTCTGCCTGGTGCTGCCAGGACCTGGGTGTCGGGGCAGCTGCTGCCTGGTATTATTCCCCTGTCCAAACATTCACCTGTTAATAACGGTGTCTCTGCCTGGTGCTGCCAGGACCTGGGTGTCGGGGCAGCTGCTGCCTGGTATTATTCCCCTGTCCAAAACATTCACCTGTTAATAACTGTGTCTCTGCCTGGTGCTGCCAGGACCTGGGTGTCGGGGCAGCTGCTGCCTGGTATTATTCCCCTGTACAAACATTCACCTGTTAATAACTGTGTCTCTGCCTGGTGCTGCCAGGACCTGGGTGTCGGGGCAGCTGCTGCCTGGTATTATTCCCCTGTACAAACATTCACCTGTTAATAACTGTGTCTCTGCCTGGTGCTGCCAGGACCTGGGTGTCGGGGCAGCTGCTGCCTGGTATTATTCCCCTGTCCAAACATTCACCTGTTAATAACTGTGTCTCTGCCTGGTGCTGCCAGGACCTGGGTGTCGGGGCAGCTGCTGCCTGGTATTATTCCCCTGTCCAAACATTCACCTGTTAATAACTGTGTCTCTGCCTGGTGCTGCCAGGACCTGGGTGTCGGGGCAGCTGCTGCCTGGTATTATTCCCCTGTACAAACATTCACCTGTTAATAACTGTGTCTCTGCCTGGTGCTGCCAGGACCTGGGTGTCGGGGCAGCTGCTGCCTGGTATTATTCCCCTGTACAAACATTCACCTGTTAATAACTGTGTCTCTGCCTGGTGCTGCCAGGACCTGGGTGTCGGGGCAGCTGCTGCCTGGTATTATTCCCCTGTACAAACATTCACCTGTTAATAACTGTGTCTCTGCCTGGTGCTGCCAGGACCTGGGTGTCGGGGCAGCTGCTGCCTGGTATTATTCCCCTGTACAAACATTCACCTGTTAATAACTGTGTCTCTGCCTGGTGCTGCCAGGACCTGGGTGTCGGGGCAGCTGCTGCCTCTGTGGTAGCAGACAGAGGGGCGTGCCGCAGCTCTATTGTTTTGGCTAAATGAGAACACTCTTTCTGTCCTCTCTCTCATTCTCTCTCTCACTCTCTCTCAACATATACCTGACTCTCTTCAATACAGGAAACATAGTCCCTTATAAAAAAACCTCTGAAATAGAAAACAGTTGCCCATATTTAATGTTAGCAGTAAGGTTTTGGAAGATAATGCTGTCCTACCTTCTTTGGCAGCCAGGCTTGGAGACTGATCCATGTGAGATGGAGTGTTGTAGGATAATGATGAGCTACCTGCAACATGCCAGATAGGCACAACATCAGAGGTGTAGGATTTTAAAGTTCACAGTTATCTGTGCATAGGGCATGATTAATACAAAATACTGGCTAATAGGTTATACAGTATAGTATACTAATTCAAGTATTAATTTTAATGATTCATTATTAAATATTATTATTATTATTGAATTATTCATTATGCACACGAGTGTACACGACATTAGGAACACATGCTCTATCCATGACATAGACTGACCAGGTGAAAGTTATGATCCCTTATCGATGTCACCTGTTAAATCCACTTCAATCAATGTATGAAGGGGAGGAGACAGGTTAAAGGATGATTTTTAAGCCTTGAGACATTTTAGACATGGATTGTGTATGTGTGCCATTCAGAGGGTGAATCGGCAAGACAAAATATTTAAGTGCCTTTGAACAGGGTATAGTAGTAGTTTCCAGGCGCACCGGTTAGAGTGTGTCAAGAACGTCAATGCTGCTGGGTTTTTCATGCTCAACAGTTTCCAAGAAGGGTATATCAAGAATGGTCCACCACCCAATGATATCAAGCTAACTTTACACATGTGGGAAGCATTGGATTCAACTCAATATTAGGAATGTGTTCCTAATGTTTTGTACACTCAGTGTACAACGGTCAGCTGTGAGTAGTAACACTGAGGGTGGCAGTAAGAAGATCATTGATTTCTGTAAGTAGATCTCAATTTCCTTTCATTTGAGATGCCTCTTAAAATGATACTTAAAAATTGCCCATGGTACATTGTAAACAATTAATCCATTCTACCCAATAAAGAATCGACCCAGCAATATTTTAATATGTAATCCTTTAAACTCGGAACGCTGTGCTGAGTCAACAATTCCACCACAAACCCCCTGACTATCAAAGTCCAGAAACCAAGACTACAGTATGTATAATAGCATGATTGCTCTTCATTTCACCTTATAGAGCAGAACTGTGCTCCGCATTCCTCTGCTGACACAAGCAGCACCAAAACGCTCTCTTAATTTTAGCTGCCCCTCGGCATTAATCAGAGAGGAAAAACAGACCAAAAATGCACTGGGAAAACACCAGTGCTGCTACTGCTATGGAGAGTGTAAGATTGAATACAAAGACTACTACTATGGGGAGTTGCTAGCTAGAAAGGAACTCTAGGACATTTTCTGAATGGGCAGGAGGAGATGGAGAGATGACTACAGTATAGGCTACAACTTGGGAAACCTTGGCTCATT
This sequence comes from Oncorhynchus masou masou, assembly GCF_036934945.1. NCBI lineage: Eukaryota > Metazoa > Chordata > Actinopteri > Salmoniformes > Salmonidae > Oncorhynchus > Oncorhynchus masou. The sequence continues at coordinate 73,181,562 of NC_088224.1, read as the reverse complement.
CTGGAGGGTGTAGGGGAATGAGAGGGCCCACAGCAAGGCAGATCTGGGGGCTGTTTTTAGGGGGGCTGGTGGAGGGAGGCGGGGGAGGGGGACTCTACACACAAATTCTAACCCCAAACCCCATTCTCGCTCCACCCCAGCCGACCCCACCCCAAGGCTCTGGTCCTGATTTGGACCTGTGGCCGCTGAACAGGGGAAGCATTGTGTGAGATAGGGTCCCTACACAGCAATCAAACGCAGCTCCCCATACAAACATTATTCCACACTCTCAGTGTAAGCGCATGGGGCAGGCACGGCACCGACTCTTCCTCAGGGAGAGTAAGAGAAGTAGAGAGAGAGAGGGAGAGAGAGAGAGAGAGAGAAAGGGGGGTAGGGTAAACCCCTCCCCTACTGCGTTCCACATGGGGGCCGCCCCAGAGAAAACAGATCCAAAAGAGAACACTGGGACCGCGAATATAAGGAAGGAAGAGAGAGAGAGAGAGAGAGAGAGAGAGAGAGAGAGAGAGAGAGAGAGAGAGAGAGAGAGAGAAATGGGGAACGCCAACACTGACACTTTAGGCGAGGGAGGCTTGGCTATACCGCCTATTTATTTGGGCGCGCTCTTCACCCTCGAAAAACAAACACTTCCCAGTAATCTGACTGCACATTGGGATGACTGGGTCCTGTGTGGCTCAGTCGGTAGAGCATGGCGCTTGCAATGCCAAGCGTCGTGGGTTCGATTCCCGCTGGGGCCACCCATATGTAAAAGTAGTGGCCCCAGCCGATTTGTAAGTCGCTTTGGACAAAAGCGTCTGCTAAATGGGATATATTATTATATTTTTATATTATGACTGGCTAATGTTCAGCCTCCTTCAACCAAGCAACATCTGCCCAGAGTCTGTTCCTCTATTACAAAATAACTTCAATAGCATTGTTTAATTTTCTTTTCAATGAATGATGACTCTTTAAAATGCCCCCTGCCCTTCAACCATAATATTGACAGACAACCTTGTGAGATGGTTAGACGTCATTGGCCTTTACTGAGTCCTGGCTTGTTGTTGATCCTACCAAGCTAAAATCTATACTACCCCCTCAAACATGTAAATACCATTTTCTCCATCAACAAACTGAGGGGCACCCACGTGGGTGTTGAGACTAGTGCCCCTTAAAAGGAGGGCTAGGAGACCCCATTCACTATACTACATTAGCCCAGTTCCCTGTCCAATCCAAACCAACCAGGGGTACTGTGTAATGGTACCTAACAGCTAACAACAGAGGCAGGCAGACAGGCCTCTGAGCCCCTACACTGGAGTGCTAATCTGCCAATAGAAAGAACTAATGCAGGGAGACCTCCATAAAAACCTAAAGAGAGAGAAAGAGAGAGAGAGAATGGCTGCAAAGGAGAGCACTCAAAACCACCTTTTCCTCTTCAGCCCAGATGTTTATGGTCTGCATAAACTATTGAGGGCTTGAGAATTTCCCCACTCTGCACCAGCAGCAGCAGTAGGGTCAGGAGCAGAGGCAGTCCGGGAGGCTGTAGGCTGGATCAGGAGTAGTGACAGCCCAGGAGGCTGGAGGCTGGATCAGGAGCAGAGGCAGCCTGGGAGGCTGGAGGCTGGATCAGGAGCAGAGGCAGCCCGGGAGGCTGGAGGCTGGATCAGGAGCAGAGGCAGCCCAGGAGGCTGGATGCTGGATCAGGAGCAGAGGCAGCCTGGGAGGCTGGAGGCTGGATCAGGAGCAGAGGCAGCCCGGGAGGCTGGAGGCTGGATCAGGAGCAGAGGCAGCCTGGGAGGCTGGATCAGGAGCAGAGGCAGCCTGGAGGCTGGATCAGGAGCAGAGGCAGCCTGGGAGGCTGGAGGCTGGATCAGGAGCAGAGGCAGCCTGGGAGGCTGGATCAGGAGCAGAGGCAGCCTGGGAGGCTGGAGGCTGGATCAGGAGCAGAGGCAGCCTGGGAGGCTGGAGGCTGGATCAGGAGCAGAAGCAGCCTGGGAGGCTGGGAACCCAGACTTATCACTTTCTCCACTCCCTCCTGTAAATCCATCCAGCCACAGTCAGCCACACAGAGCAGACCAGACCAGAGCAGGGACAGCTGGGAAAGAAAGCAATGCAGCTATTCTCCTATGGCATTCAATCAAAGCCACTTCAGGCCATTTCCACACACTTCAATAAAAACTCCCACTCTTTCTTTCTCTCTTTTTCTCTCTCTCCCCCCTTTCTCCTGTCTCTGTGTCTGAGGATACAGTCTCTCCTTGATGGAGGTTTCACTGTTCTGTGATTGGTTTGTTCCAGCACACGTGGTATCAAACCGACCTACATGGGTGCAATAAAGCAAACAGTCCTCAGTCCCACCCTGACAGACTAATTCGAACAAATTCTCAAATTGCGCCCCAAATTGAAAGCACATTGCAGAAAAGGCGGCCATCACGTATAAAAATCTGGATAAGTGACCAACTATGGGGCCAAAATAATGCACTGCAACCACCCTTATTACTGTTCGCAGCTGGAGACAGAGATTCAGATATGTGCAGAATGTCTTGCTGGCATGTGCATTTATTATATTACTCCCTGTGTATGACTAAGAGTAATCAGACAGGTGTGTGATGTTACTGTTAGCTTATAGCCGCAGGGAGGGGAAATGTCCATGCCCTTCTCTGGCCTACAGTGAACAAGCTTAATGACATTGAAGAATGTTAATAGGAGTTTTAATAAACCGACCCCAAAGCAACACACATGGTGTACACAGATGTGTATGAAATGATTCCAGCTCATCGAGGACGGACCGTCGTCGGGTTGGGAAGAGAGTGGAGGGGGGAGGATGGGAGAGGGTAAGGCATCAGACTGCCTGTAATCACTAAAAACTTCCAGGGCCTGCCTCTCCCTCTTCTTTTCCCTCTCCTTCTATATGTGTGTCTGAGTCTGAACCGAGAGCTCGGCTCTGCTCCAGCTCTCCTCGTGAGTGAAGCCAGTGGTCTACATTCTGGATGGGCTAGCTCCTTGTCTGTGATTGTGTTTGTTTGTGTTTTAGGGGGGGGAAGAGATCGGCTTCCGTTTCCAGGATAAACCCTGGAAGCTCTCTACCCTCATCCAACGTCATGCCTTTACTAACACAGTTCCTCCCACCTCAACCCGAGCCCCCCTCCCAATATATGCCCTATTGCTGCTCATTTCTCAAAAGGCCTGCCACTGGTCAGCCAGGCACGGGACGAGGAGAGAGCATTTGTCTCATGGCTTGGGAAGGGGTCCAAAGCAATTTCAATGGCCGAGCGGAGGATTCCGAAACATCTCTTCTGTTTCCAAAACACACAGCAACTAAATCAAATGAATTGTGGTGGGGGGAGAAGACGCAGTGCAGCACGCCTAAGCAAGGCTAAGTCCCGCAGCAACCGTTCCTAATGAAAACTGCTCTGCAGAGAGGGCCCGGTGGTGGTCAGTCAGACACACAGAGCCTCCAGTCCATGCTGCATTGTAACACAATGGGGCTGTTATACTCACGGCAGCCATCCCAATTCCCTGGACCCATACGCCACACACAGCACAGAGAAAACTGTTGACACCCACCGAATAAAGTTCCCATTACATCACAGCAAGACCCATCACAATTTTTAAGAGAAATGTTAAACCATTAGTTAACCATTTGGGGCTCCACCCAAATGGTGGAGTTTTGCAGCTGTAGCTGCTATTCTTGCAGTACAGTGCAAACAGCAGAGGATCATCATACATACAGTAGAGGGTGAGATATATTTACTGGTTTACTGAAATAACTGATGTTATGGATGGCCTCCAACATTATGGCTTATTATGTTTTTTGATGGCCATTCACCAACTCCATACAATGCAGTGGATGTCTATAAAACCTGAACTATACAGCACAGCACAGAATGGTACACAGTCCCGATGATCGGTACGCTATGCCAGATGCTGCCTGTCCTCCTGATATCTTGCGTATAGATGGCATTTGCATTATGGTGCAGAGAAACCTTGTTTCTTTACAGCCGTGTCTCGCTGCCAAAACATGCGAGGCCGTAATGTACAAAAGGCCTTCCAATTAATCAGCAAAGCTGCCTCCATTGTATATTACAGATGCACTTCCTGTGCTCTGCTGAACACAGACCTCACTCGCTCGCGTGATTCCTGAGGCAATGCACACATGGGCTTCATCTTACTGTGGCATATGTGGAATAAGGCACTCCTAAGTGGAGGGAGAACGGGTTACAGTCCAGAGATGATGGTTATCTACAGGGAAAAAACTCTTAAGTCCTCATGGCTGTAATGGCTATATGTGCCAAGGCCTGCAGGGCGACCATTTTGGAGAAATGGGGTCCATTTTTCCAGTAAGGCTGTATCATTGTCTGGCGAATGTAAAACGATGACTATGATGACAAAACACAGTGAGTCATGTTATTCCCCTTGGTTTGGCATTCTTACCCTCAGTTGACATCCAAAAACAGGGGCAATGGGCTGAGAAACAGACTGAAATGTCTGTGCTATTTAAGCCTCCTCTACTCTTTATGAAAAAACAATCCAGGCAAAATACCAATGTAAAACATTACAAACGGGTAAACCGCGTTTTCTGGCATTCTCACATACCCGGGTGAACGAGACTTGATGTACAGTATGTCAATGTGAGACTGCAGTAAAAACTGTCTAATGGAAGAGACAGAGAACTTCTGTTTTGGTCAATTTATCACTGTTTGTTACGACATTGAGAACAAATATCACTATGAAACTACAGTTCTACACCTCTGTGATCCATCAGACATATACTGAACAAAATTATAAACACAACATGCAACTGATTTACAGTTCATATAAGAAAATCAGTTAATTTAATCTGTGGATTTCATATGACTGGGAATGCAGGTATGCATCTGTTGGTCAAAGGTAGGGGGTGTGGATCAGAAAACCAGTCAGTATCTGGTGTGACCAACATCTGCCTTATGCAGAACGACACGTCTCCTTCGCATAGAGTTGATCAGGCTTTTGATTGTGGCCTGTGGAATGTTGTCCAACTCCTAATCAATGGCTGTGTGAAGTTGCGGGATATTGGCAGGAACTGGAACACGCTGTTGTACATGTCAATGCAGAGCATCCCAAATATGCTCAATGGGTGACATATCTGGTGAGTACGCAGGCCATGGAATAACTGGGACATTTCCAGCTTTCAGAAATTGTAAACAGATTCTTGCGACATGGGGCCGCCCATTATCATGGTGAAACATGAGTTGATGGCAGAGGATGAATGGCACAACAATGGCCCTCAAGATCTCATCACAGTATCTCTGTGCAGTCAAATTGCTATTGATAAAATGTATTGTCCATAGTTTATGCCTGCCCATAGCATAATCCCACCGCCATTATTGGGCACTCTGTTGACATCAGCAAACCGCTCGCGCACACAACGCCATAGGCTGGTTGAACGTCCTGCCAAATTCTCTAAAATGACATTGGAGGCGGCTTATGGTAGAGAAATTAAAATGAAATTCTCTGGCATCAGCTCTGGTGGACATTCCTGTAGTCAGCACGCCAATTGCACGCTCCCTCAAAATGTAAGACATTTATGGCATTGTGTTGTGTGACAAAACTGCACATTTTAGAGTGGCCTTTTATTGTCCCCAGCACAAGGTGCACCTGTGTAATGATCATGCTGTTTAATCATCTTCTTGATATGCCACACCTGTCAGGTGGATGGATTATCTTGGCAAAGAAGAAGTGCTCACTAACAGGGATGTAAACAAATTTGAGCACAACATTTTGGTGAAATAAGGTTTTTGTGCGTATGGAACATTTCTGTGATCTTTTATTTTAGCTGGGACCAAAACTTTACATGTTGCATTTATATTTTCGTTCAGTATAGATCAATTCAAATGGCTGCCAGAACTTACTTTCCCTGAGATAATTGAGATGAGAGAGCAGGACTTCAGCGTTGTACATGGTGGTGAGTCGGAGGAAGTCGTCCTTGCTCATCTTACACAGTTCCTTGCCGTCTGTGTTTTGGAGCATGGCCGTGTCCATCTCCAGCAGGCCGTACTCCTTGATGGCCCACTCCAGCCACTGGCGGACATGATCCTGAGACCACAACGATGGATCTGGAGGAAGACAAGGGGACAGAGGTAATGTACTGTAAACATCACTGGACAATCTACTATTTTCACAGTGATTGAGAATGCAATTCAAGTTTTAGTGTCATACTTATTTCCAAATTAGGGCTAATGTATTCATCCGTTATTGTCACTTGTTTATTCATCTAGTTATTCATTCATCCATCTCCATTAATTTATGTGACCCATCCTTTCCCAGAATGTGTAGCCTATGTAATCATGCACCTGCATATATTCTACAGTATATCTGATGTACAATAAATCTCTTCCAAGACTGACAGAGAGAGAATGTTTCCCAAAGCATTTATCCCTCATAAATAACACTCTGTAATATGTGAATCAATTAGCTATTGTAAAGAGCTCTTTGACTGAACAGACCTCGGTTGCCTCTATGTGTTGAGTCATGCTCCCATGAGTAAGCTAAAACATGACTAACAAAAGCATCAAAGATCCTTCCCCCGTGGCCCAGCTAAATAGATCCGGGGCTAATAAAAACATTTCTATGACATCAGAAAATGAAAGCCAATTGAGAGCCTGTTTATACGCCCTCCATCTGACTATGAAGAAAAAACTACTGAGAAATAAACATTTCTCACAGCCTGGAATGGAGAGTCATACAACTTGTAGATCTAGTTTATGAACAATTAATAAAATGAGAAATAAAATGAAAACAACATGAAAAACTTGTTAATTATAAAGAAATACCATGTGGTTTGTGTCATAGAAGTCATTGTTACCTGCGGGGACGATCACTCTCCTCTCATTGGTAGTCATGTTGGGGGGCGGAGCATTCTTCTCGTCCATGTAGCTTCCGTAACTCATCTGAGATGTGTGGTTGCCCCCCACCAGCTTATTGCATTTACCCCCCACACTGCAGTCCACTGGGGACTCCCTGCTGCACAGACACACAGTGTCAATGTCAGGGAGAGACATCTTTATATTGTCTCAAAGTGTGTATTAAAGGGAGATGAAAATGTTTTGAAATATAGACAACCACAGGGCCAATGGAGTGGAGCTAGAGAGCCCAATGGAATGTAAGTGTCAATTCCTGCAAGTGGCCAAAAATGGTATCTAACTGTGCACAAGCAATTGTTATGATCAACTGTCCTTTTGAATCTAGACTAATCTAGGGAACATCAACTCTACTCAGCAGAGATTAAGACATACAGGGACCTGGGGTCTAGTGAGATGGACTTTGCATACTGCTGAACATACCTGGATCCATTGATGTGGTCATACTCTCTCTTGACATTGACTCGGACTGGCTGGTTAATCCACTCTTGCTGAGGGGGTAATGGGTGGATTTTGTGGGGCTGGACGTAGTCCTGTGTGCCAGATGCAGTCATGTCTGTCTTGGGTAGAGGGGCAGCAGCAGCGTAAGGAGGCTCGAACAGGGACTGGTCTTCACTCACCACTGACAGTGCCTCCTGTAGACCAGAAGAGGAGCAGGTTATAACGGGGCTCCTCTAGAACAACAGAGAGAACCTGTGATCTCACAACTTCAATCTCTCACTTGTTGTAGACACATTTTGTTTAGAGTAATTATGTGCAGTTATGTCTCATATCACAATCTGGCATCCTAAGTGCTTTGTGTATAAAGCAATTGGGCCTATTTAGCAACTACAGCTTCCTGTTGATGTTACCATGACTTCAAACATGACTACAATTCGGATGACTACTACACACAACAAGATCTAGTCAGAGTTTTCCTTCCACAGAGAAGGAATGGCAGCTGAAGACTCAACTGGATCAGCGATGGGATCAGTTCTACATTGACAGCTCTGCTGGAGCAATGTACGTTTATTAAATAAAACAAACGTCTTCACTGGCACACTCCTCTGTCTGTGTCCAAGTGTTCCGTCTCATGCCTGGTAACTGATGCATGGAATACATACCAGATCTATCATTGTCAGAGATGTATATGGGCTAATGGGAATACAATACTTGCTATTCACAATGATGTGACATACAATAACCTATACACAGAGCCAAAGAGATGTAGAGTGTGTATGAGATATACAGGTAAATGGCTGCCTGTATAGACTGGGGCAGCCTCTTAGCTAAATCAGTTTTAAACCCTCTGTTTACTATGAATAAGGAGCTGGTGAGGCCTGCCTTGCCTCAGCTCTGTCAATGAATCATTTTAATGAAACAAAGCATTAGCAATAGAGACAAACTGATCTAGAGTCATTTAAAGTTAAGCCATTTCAAGGATTATGCTCACGTCTGACACACATCTGATCTGATAGCATCTGATGTCACAGATTAGACAGAGGTATCTGTAATCCTGGGGGATTAAAGATATGTTCAAAGATAACAGACTCGATCAAGACAATGATGTGCCATTAGCACACAGTTCTTCCCCTGTCGAACAACAAGGTATGTACGCATCAAAACACGTCTGACTTTGCTCATGAAATAGCAAACATGGATAAAAAAAGGCTAGTAGTGCTACATTTCAATGAGTCCGAACAAGTGAAAAAGTGAAGCAGAGTTAGCCTGAAGTTGCAGTGATACATACAGTGACCAGTCTGCCGTTTACAGCCTGTGTACTCATTTCCTGAGATGTCGATCTTGGGACGGGGATTTCTATCTTCACCGCTAATCAGAAGAATACACAAATTATATTCACGTACAGTACGTTTCAGCAAACTAATGCTACAAAGTACATTCACGAACACTGACTGTATGTGTCTGTGATGTGCCAGAGGTTCCAAACTGACCAAGGTGACAGCTTTTGAGGCCATTCATTGGGAGGGCTGGAGGGATGATACTGCGAGACAGCATCAGATAACGCAGTCAGAGTTGGACAGACATGCCTGTGATTTCATCAGTCAAACCATCATACTGTAGCTGGACACTGGCAGTCTGGCAGCCATATACCCTATCAGAGTGCTTTATTCAGCAGCTGGCCAGGGCTGTGGATTATATGTTGAGAGCAGTGAGGGAATGTGCAGCTCTGCTATTATGGCTGTTGCACATTACATTTACACTGACATATCAGCCCCTGCCATGTAATCCATGATTGGCAAGTGGCATGTGCCGATCAAGATTACAGGTTTTAAAAATAGTGTGAATGTATGCACTTCCAAACAGTCTAACACACCACTCTGAGTCTATTTGGTATGTGTGTTCTGTATCAGTGTGGAACACACACACCTTCTATGGTACGGGTGGGACAGAGATACAGTTAATTGATCTACATTTGTCTCTTCTGAACATCTTGTGCCAACAACCCTTCCCATCTAGGCTATTCAAGTAGCCTACCATTTTTTTCTCAGGGAACAATAATAACTGCACTCCAAGTCTTGCTTTCTCTAAATTATTTACTGTACATATCAATCATTAAATGGTACATAGGGTGCCATTATCATCTCAAAATCGTGTAATGTTGTTCACCACCCTCATTCATAAACTAACAGATCTTTCTAAACTATTCTTGGGAAACTGACAGTGGAAGCTGCCTCGTGCCTCGGCCACCACAGATGCTTTACAGCCAAACAGCCTGCCTGCAAATGCAAATGCATCATGTCGCGTTTTGTTAAAGGGTTTGTGCGCCAGTGCCCAGTGCGCTACTTCCAGACTGCACAGGTCTATTTTGTTGTCCACAAACACTCATCAGCATCGTTGCGATTCAGGAGGCATTCCTGTCCTTTGTTTGAGGAGGAAAGGGAAACCTGTCAGGAAACCAGATTGTGTAGGACAGGAAGCTCTCATGGCTCGATAACACCCTCCCTCTCCCCCTTTTTTTATGACTAAAGTCGGAATACGGTTAGTAGTCAATCAAATATACACAGAGAGTCATAAACAGTCCTGATACATTTATAATAATGAGTCATTATTGTTGTTATAGTATTGTCATCAATACATGATAATTTAAGATAATATAATTAAACAATAATTTTACAAGGCCTACATTTTTCTATTTTGCATGTTTGAGTGTTAAACAATCACAAACCAGTCGGGTGAGAATTATTTAATATAAATTAAACATTTCTGTGCAGTCAACGCTTATACTCTTCAAAAACGTACACCTCACCCAGCCGCCACTTCAACCACACAAACCAGCTTCTTTCAACCAGCAAAGAAAACACACTGACAGACAATACGTTTACATGGCTATTATAATAGTCCAGTTCGTTGGATATCGGAGCAAAATAACTCGGCCATGTCTACAGGACAGTCGGCCATATCTACTCAAACTCAAGACACAATACCGTGGTGTGAAATGCAGGGACCTAACCATCAAACATCTGCATAGCAATGCATCTGGAATTTCAATACCGGAGGCTGCGTAGCTAACCGAAGACCGCGCTTGAATACCCGTCCCTCAAAAGTAAAATATGCACCCTCCCTGTAATTAATTACTTTTTGTGTTCAATATAAGCATAAATACCCAGGTGAGCATGTGAGCCTTTTGTTAATAGTGAATTACAAGGAGATGCGCAGTTTTCGCTTCTCAATTAACCCGTGATATTTCCAAATTACATTTTGGCCATTGAATTGACAAGGCTACTAAAAATGGCAACTGTTCTAACACTCTTTTTACAACTGAAAATATGCGTATAAAATATATGGTTTTGCGCTGGGATTGTACTTCCTTGTATATCCTGCATAATAAACGACATGAACCACCAAAACACCATCATTAACGTTTTGAACCATGAACTGCGAGAGGATCCCCGGTCACCGTGCCACCACTATTGCGCAGCCCCTCTTTGACACATCATACATTACTTGACAAAGAAACGCACGTTCATCTAACAGTACAGCCATATATCGCCTACATATTGCTTAATCCCTCCTCATCACTATATCAACTGGAGAAATATAATTGCCCTACATTTTGTTCTATAAATACATACTTTTCACTGAATAAAATAAGCACTTTGTTTAATTTCAGACGTGAGTCTACGCGCTCGCATCCAACCAAATCTTATTTTCACTTTCAGAGTTTCCTAAAGGAAAAGAAAACTTCGAGATAAAGAGGAAAATAGAATGACATCTGGTTACCGATTTCGGAGCAAAATAAAAAGCCGTTCATTGCCCAACATTGTAGGCTACTACTCACAGACATAGCAACTCATGCTAAAAGGAGGCGCAACTCCGAAAAGCAAAGCTTTCACAAACTCGTACACCCCGTCTTCCACCCTTTACCTTAATAGTTCCGTCCATTTTGCGCAATTTTCAGCGGACCCCAACAATATTCCAAACATGACACGCTCCTGAATTAATTCCAGCCCCCGATATATCTCAGAGAGAAAGAGACAGTTAACCGGATGTTTTTTTTCTCTACATTTGGGAAGGGAAGTCACCGCTTTTGAGAAGGAAGCTATGTGTGTCACTTCAAGCCCTGCCTTCATTGCAGTTCCAAAAAGCAGGATACTTGTCACAAAGAGATAATCAGGGAAAACAATTGCGTGTTCCCCCCTGTTAATATTTTTACTCGGAAACTTTGATAGAATGGTTCCCAGCGTTATGCATATGTTGCTGTAGGCTACATTTGAGCATTTTTGTTATCCAAAAGTCACAGACACTGGCGAATGAGTTTGTTTCAGCAATTCCATCAATATACATGTATTATGTTACATTTACTTTCCAATTAAAAAGTTAGAATTTTAACCGCTATAGGCTGTTATGGGATTCCATTATGTTTTATAATATCCGTATGTATTGCTTTAAAGCAATGCGTGAAACATTTTTCCACAATTATGATTTTACTGTAGCCGAAATCATTCCCAACTCTATTAACTTTTTATATTCACGTTTCCACTGCGAGATAGATATATAAAATAGCGTTTCACTTTCAAAGCAGACAGATGTTTTCCTCGAGAGTGCTGATGAAATGAACTGTAAATCAAACCAAGAGGAATACGAACTTGAACTACCTGTGGCGAGGGTTGTTGCGATCTAGGCTACTCTTTGTTATAGCCTTCCAAGCCTCTGTGAAGTTTTCCTAATAAAACCCAAGCACGCAGCGCCCCAGAGGCATAATATCAAGGTCTGCTCTACACGTGTGGGTCTGCATCAAACACAGGAGGGAATGATAATGGATTGTATATTTCCAAATATTGCTAAGGGGAACCCCGTCTCTTAATATGTTTGGAGATTAGTTAATGAGTAAATGTGTATGGTTTTCGTTAAAGTAATGATGAAGTGTACTTACTCCCATGTTATGTTATTACATTGTTATTACATTATTATAGGCTTGTAATATTATTTTGGTTGTTGTTGTTGATATTATTATTATTATTAGACCTAGGCTATAGTTGAACTACTTTCTTAAGCTACTGGACCCATGGACAAAAATCTCCAGTCCCCATCCCCAACTATTTTCCCTCTACATTTGGAAATCGTCCTTGTCATTTCAGACACAATTTCAGCGCAGATGCTAGACATGGAGCCAGCCCTGAACGTGACCAGACCAATGGGCTCTGCCTGGGGGAGCGGCCAGGCCACAGAGCGGCCAAACGGAGCCTGCGACGCTGCCACTGCCAGACTGGCCGACCTGTCTGCTCTCGACTTGGGGGTCTGTTGGGGATAGAGGCCCCCTCTACACCACCACATCTGGATCCTGCTTGGGGTCAAGGCTTCTCCTGCCTGGGGCCAATTCAGCCTCGTGTAATTAAGGGAGACACCTTGTTTAACTATTTAGTGGCCGTTACATTTTCTTATTCAAGATTCCTGTTTTGGTTTTGTATTGGAGTTAGGCCGAAAGAAAGTAGGCCGAATGAATGTCATGGTATATTCATTATAAACTGGGTGGCTCAAGGACTGAATGCTGATTGGCTGACAGCCGTGGTATATAAGACCATATATCACGGGTATGACAACACATTTACTTGTACTGCTCTAATTACGTTGGTAACCAGTTTATAATATCAATAATGCACCTAGGAGGTTTGTGGTATATGGCCAATATACCACGGCTAAAAAGGGCTATATCCAGGCATTCCGCAATACCACACCTCCTCGTGCGTTATTGCGTAATTATAGATTCCATTCATTTTAGACCCGTTTGCAATAGCAGAGGGCATTGGTATGGCTTAGCGTTTTGAAAATAATAAATGTTTATTATTTTTAATAGCCTGTTGGCTAGTAGGCCTAATAGTGAATGACTGTCATTGTATGGGCCATATAAGTAGGCCTATTTCAAATGTGCCCAATACCACGTAAAACGCAAACAAAATGTTCTGTGATTCGTTGACACCTGAGGTTACTTCAGGTATAATGTGACCAAATTCTGAAATCACTTAGCACTATTGATTGAGTTGGTCACAGAGCCTGATTGAGTTGGTCACAGAGCCACAGTAACCGAGGCAACTCGCTAACATACTAAAGACTAAGTAAGAGCAGGCTATAGCTAATAAAATTATTCACTCCATTACGCACGGAACATGCATGCTTATGCAAAGTGAGTGGTAACAAATATTTTCGGAGGCCAATAAACAGATGCAAGTTGGTTTATACAGCGAACCACAGAACATCTGACTTGATGCTGAAATCTGACAGCCAGACATTTCCTACCACCAGCCTTGGGAAGCCCTAGCACCTCCATTGGCAATACACGTGGGTTAGTTTCAGTTTATGCTCATCGTGAATTTATAGCACTTCACAACTTCACATGCTTACAAATGTTCAATAATAGCCGATATAGACCTAAAACGTCTCCATTAAGTTACCAAATGATCCAAGGATAAATTATGACGGTGATCATTATGACGGTATTATTATAGGTTTTCATTTGAATTATTAGGCAATATTATTAGCCTACTGAAAGAGGCCTATGTTTATATTATTCGTGAACAAATATGAATTAATAAAATACAAAACAAATGACATTAGGCCTAGGCCTACAGGTTGTCTGTTGTGACTTCTATAAATTAATGTATGTGACAAACGTTTTAGGCCTATTATTCTAACCACTACATAAACATAGACATGGATCGGCCACTTAAGATTGTTCATTAGACTTGAGAGTTCAGGTAAGCCCCTTCTCTTTCTCCGGCAAAAATAAAGCCCAAGTAAAAAATACTCAGAAAGAAAGCATTGACCGAACCGTTTGGTCCCTTGCTCCGAGCCATAATTAATTTGAGATGTACTTTGATTGGAGAGCTTGAGTCTCGCCTGGCCTTAATCAAACAAAACCAATGCTAGACCATGAAAGCAGTATATTTCTTACAAATGTGTCTTGAGAAGTGCCTGGTTCACATACTGAACAATTAATATCTTCCCCCAAATGCAAAATAATTCAGTGAAGGTTTAGATTAAAACGAGGGCAATGTGATATTAATTGAACTGACGAACTTGGTGTTCAATATTGGTTGTTTAAGCAATCGTAAGCATTCAATGGTTCACCTAAGAACTGCACAGGTTCCTGGATTTGTTTCCCCGTCATTGACTTGTTGTCTTATTTAGGGAGCAGAAAGGCTCATTTCAAAGCGTATTTTCTCCTCAAACATTCCTTGCTGTTCAAGTCTCCCAAAACAAATCGGTAATTGTTCAGAGAACTCAAGCAATGTGGCCAGTGACATTTTCTGCAGAGCGCTACAAACGGTATGGATGTATGAAAAGAGCCCTTATATGCAAAGGGAAATAAGTCGACAAAGTACAACAAGACCCTCTTGGAATATTATGATCATAAAGATATTTTTACTTGACTAAGCACAAATGCTTGACTCAGCACAAATGTTAATTTTCATAAGCATACACGCTCCGCCTATATGCAATTGGTCTTCGACCAATGATCTATGACAGAAAGACATGGCATCACATTTCCTATACTATTTTAAAACAGCCAGATTCCCATAATAGCCTAGGAAAATGTTGATGTGTTATGGTGAGCACCCAATGACAGGTAGGCATACATTCCCATAATACATGGCGACTGCACTTACACTGATAGTTTCTTAAACCTAGGTTATGGCATGCCGTGGATTGTACACTTTAATATAGGCTATAAGATTAACAATGGGAGTGCATATTTCGTTTCCAACAAATCGTTCCAAGGCCTATGGATGTCAGGTTGCAGGAATTCCACGTTGTACCACGTGATTCAATGCACAGAGTTTTAAACGTGAAAAGCAGATGTCCACTATTTGCTTTGTTTACATTCTGTGAGACTGTGGCGGAGAGAGAAAAAACTGCATGATGTCAAATATAACAATGTGCTATAACGGTCCCGCACTGGAGCCAAATACATTCAATTAATCGTGATGTCCAGACAAATGCAGAGAATCACATTATACAGTAGGGTACCATAACATGTTTGAATGCAGGTCTATTCTTTGCATAACGGTTATAACATGGTAACAACAACCGAATAGAGAGAGACAATTGTGACAAGATTTAATTGATACCTATCATATTAGGCCTAGGGTATGCTTACCGATAGCTATTTAAAGAATGACAAGAAGATGCTAATTATTCACAAAGGATCATCATGAATAGAAAATTAGGGAGGACCCAGACCGTCCAGCAAAATGACCTGCTCGAAGAGAAGATATTGTCTTACCTTGACGTAAGACGAAGTGTCAGGCACGGTCTGAAACATGTTCATAGAACCGAGAGGGTCGAGAGGTCTTCAACACTGTTCAACGGGCCCTGGGGAGAGGAATATTAGCACAAAAAAAGGTGAAAAAGTGAAAAAGAGCAATATATTCTAAAATAATAAGGCAATAAAATAATTATAAAGACACAAATAAATATAATTGTAAAAACACTGTAATAATATGCTAATAATGTGCACAATAATTATACTAGTTGGCTAATGTGAACAATAATACTATTTATAATAATTATGGGCATATTGATCATCAATTGTGGTTCAATGCAGACGAAAATAATCAATAATGTAATAACAATGTAATGACAAATAAAGCCTATAGTGTGGGGAATAATAAATATTATGTCATGGCAATATGTCATGTCTGATTGGTGGAAGAATGACTCAGCTTCCTATTGGTAAAGAGCTATAGTATAGGCTAGACGTAACACTGGAATCACAAACTCTCCCGCTAGACGTAACACTGGAATCACAAACTCTCCCGCTAGACGTAACACTGGAATCACAAACTCTCCCGCTAGACGTAACACTGGAATTACAAACTCTCCCGCCCACTCCTTCAGTAATGCATTAGACCATCAACAACTTTTCTTCATAATGCACTAATATCCACAAATCCAGTATTCAAGCTTCATTCATCCATTAACTCATACTTCATTGACTCTTTTGAAAGCTAATTTTTAATGTTAAATTAAATAACTTGTATTTTCAGGGCCCCATGCAAACTTTTGTGAATGTTCAATGGCAGTGATACCTCCTGAAAATCTTCCCCTCAGGCTGATAGTTACGTTTTCTGCACTCTGGTTGTTATCACGTAAGCTTTGTTTTGATATTTTTTCTAATCGCCCTCAAGTTAAATGATTTTTTTTATGTATAGGCCTAGCCTCAGGCCACACATTAAATTAAATAAACAATTTGAAAACCTTTTTTTCTTTCGGAAGCCTTTGCTATTGTTCATTTTGTTGTGATATCAGGGTAAGTTATTGACAAAGTTATCAATAACCAACACAGCGAGAGATCTCTGGAGCGCGCCAGGAGCGCCTTGCGGTTTTGGGATTTGCGTTCCATTCTGTGAAAGCACTTCCACCAAAATATATAATAGGTTCAGATTTGGTTCATAGGCCCACTGTAAATTATTGGACTCAGACTTGATTCATTCAGCCGTATGACCGTCCGCGCACTGGTGTTTCCTTCATCAAATATTTAGTGGCACAATGATAATCTAATAACCAGTCACATATTCGCATCCATGATACCACTGTTCATGATGATCGGAATCACTACCATGGTTGAATGACTTTAACTTGCTCGATAGACAACTCAGGTGGAGATCCCAATCCCCAACCTTCCCTACTTCTCTCCCTAAAGCTTACCACATATTGAAACACTTTTCTCTTTAATAAGTGCAGCTTACAAAGTCTAGGGTGAAAGGGCAGCTCGAGGACTCTGACTTTGGCCGTTCCCTCAGTGTGGAATGATTAAGAAGATTGGCACGTGCAACATTTAACATTCCTAACATCAAGCAAATTACACTGAGACAAACACTGGTCTCCAAAAACAGAACGAGTGAATAATGAAAACTAACTTTTTTATTGTCAATGCAGATTGCAGCCATAGCATAATTCATTTCGACTCGTCCGTGGACAGGAGACACTCACTGTCACTGTGAAAACTGTGAATAACGAAAGGTAAGGTAGCACTTGTCAATATAGGCCTACAATACATGGCGCAGGGACCCCAAAACAACAACGGCATTATGTTAAAAACAACCACATAGCAAAAATACGACGAAAACAGATAGACCCCTACACATCCATAATTCATGTTATAGCAATCTCTAAATAAGTAAATATGAAACACACGAACTGACTAGTGTGTGATCAGATATTTTAAAGGCCCACACTCACATATTTATGGAATACTTTCATGTTTGGCTGAAATGTTTAGGTTATTGAATTTCTGCCGCATCACCTCGGTTACTGGTATATTATCTACGGGGCTTATGATCGTGGCACTATTGATAATTGTTGATGACCACTATTTTGTTATTTTCAGCTTCTGCAGGCAAACGTTAGGCTCGCCTCATAAAGTTTCCCAAATGCATCCACTTTCTAAACGGTAAAAGAGCATAGAATTCCGCATCTGTAGCCAATTAGGCGACTCGCGGCTCAGGAGGACGGTTGAATAACTGCAGTGGCTTTCCTCCGAGACAGCCCGTGGGCTGAAAGCCTCTAGTGTTACATTTTAAGCATCTTACCTTGCACAAGCGCGTGCTGTCATCCATCATAAATGAGAACGAACTGATTTTCCCTAATCTATGCACTTTTTCTAACCACAGTTCTCACTCATCTAGAAACCTTGAAAGCGAGTTATATTAGGGCAAACCAAAACACATTTCGA
This sequence comes from Oncorhynchus masou masou, assembly GCF_036934945.1. Taxonomy (NCBI): domain Eukaryota; kingdom Metazoa; phylum Chordata; class Actinopteri; order Salmoniformes; family Salmonidae; genus Oncorhynchus; species Oncorhynchus masou. Next base: position 73,163,520 of record NC_088224.1, on the reverse strand, counting down.
AAACAAACTTGTAAACGAAATTTTTTAATTTTTATCGGATGATAGCCTGAAAAGCATTTGTTTAAGCTAAATGAAACCAGATACGAAGACTGGCATGGAATCTTGATAAATTATATAGTTTTATGAAAAGGCATGAATTTAGAATTAGTAACAAAACAGTAGAATTAATTTATGGTCACCAAACATGCTGCATGCACAGGTTTGTGGATGGTTAGAAAAGACAACGAGTAGCATTCTTACAAATGGAATTTCCTCACCCACCTGTCGTTATGTTGTCAGTCGTCTATTCTTTCAGTTGAATTATTCCCCAATTGAAATTATTTGTCCCGTCTATTCAACGTCGGTACCATGGATGACAGTAAGTTATTTTTAGAAGGCTGGGTGTATGAATGAGAACCTTACTGTGATAAGAGAGCCGCCAGTCGGCAACCAATTGGAAGAGAGCGAAACACTTCTCGTTGCGTTTAGTGTGAGAGGGAGCCGGAGTTGCAAATCAACTGAGCATGAAATAGAAGAAATCTAGAAGAAATAGGAACAGCACCATAGAAAAGCAGGTCCTTTGAAATGTGAAAAAGACTACGGCTTAATGTCCTTCCGCCTTCCTTTCGTAAGCTATTGACTAAATAAAATATAGGCATTTTTGCACACCTGTCCATGCAGGCTATGTGTATGTTATGGATAGAACAGGAAATCGAATGAACTTTGTACAAAAGTTAAATAAAATGCTTTATCAATATAAATATCATGCCAACTTTGAAACCACAAATTATATTTTATTGATATCATCCCTATGAAACAGTTTGTTGTTTAACATCATGTTATCTCACAAACAAACAGTGCTAACATCATGTCTGATGGAATTCGTTCTCCTCCCCTTTACGCATTTACAACAGCGCAGGCCCATTTCATTAAATGCCAATCCATTAGAAAAAAAAACAGAATTTCTCAGATTTTACTTTGGAATGTATCTCCAGCAAAGCGGATATTCTTTGGGGCATATATTTTTTCATCCTCCATCGCCCCCTCCTGTGACAGTTCCCACCCCACAGGAATAACGGCAGCCATAGCAGGATCCGCGCTTCACGGCCTCGTGACAGAAACACGCGTCTCCAGTGAGAGTCTTTCCTGTTCAGTTGACCCCACTCAGTTCACCAACTTCCTTTCCTACACAGTGCCCTTATCCTCCACCCAAGAGTCCCTAAAAGGATGTTGGGCAATTCACAGTGAAAAAAAGTTGACCAAGCATTGGATTTTACAGCCTCGTCAAGGTCGTCATTTCATGCAGGACTACCAAAGTTAAATTGAGAAGGTTTCAATAGTTATCTACAATAGCCTTAAAGGAAAATGTCAAATTTGTACAACTCTCCAGCACCACCCCAACATTAACATATGTGAAAATGGCAGTTTCTATGTTTTTTTTAGTAAAAAATAGTGAGGAAGATAAGTGTTTGCAATGACATAATCTGTGTGCAACTCAGTATGTGATTTTAACCAATTATGAGTAGGCATTGCCTGCTAATTGCATACTAATTAGTTGATGATGTCACTGGAAACGCTTAACTTCCTCTATCCATTTTTACTACAAAACATAGAAACGTGCATTTTCACATACTGAGTATAAAAAACATGAAGAACACTTGCTCTTTCCATAACATAGACTGACCAACAATGCTCCCTCTAAACAGCATGGTTGGCACACACTAGATTGGACCTCACTCAACTTTCACTCAACTTTTTTAGAGTTTTCCCCTTTAGTTAACACTATCAATGTTTTGCTCAACTGTGGGAATTGTGCTTGAATCAACATAATATTAGCCACTTTCAATGTAACATACCGAAACAAAACAAACTATGCAAGACTTAGTATGGAAAACTAACTGTGGGAGAGCTACACTAGGCCAATATGCAAATAGCCATAGCCATAAATGGATCTGTGCAATTCACTTTGAATTGCTGTATTTATAGACCTTTTTCCGTACACAACACACTGACATATTGGCTGCAGTAAGAAAGCCATCGCCATCATAAACCCATTCAACATAGCCTAGATTTACATTTTTATTACATAAAAACACTTTTGGGGTTTTCATATGCTTACAATTATGTTTTGATTCTTTCTTGAACAGTCACTAAGACTATATTTGGTTGTGATCTTTGCAAAATAACTATTTTGGATGCAGCAGTTGTTAGCTACAATACTAACGCTCATTGATATCGGCTGTAGCAAAAGACAGCCAAAGAGACATTTTACTGGTTGAAGTTGAAGTATTTTTTAAGTATAAGAACTATCCTTTGTTCTGCTACCAACCTGCACATCGCCCATCGCCCTTTGCAAAGACAGAAAGGGGTCTATATGATCAACAACAAAAAGTAACGATTGATGTCCAGAGAACTACTTGAGTGGGGCATTCGCGAGTAGATGCGCTTCTTTTGATATCAAAGCGAGAGCTGCATGTACACACCTGTGCACATTTGTTCATATTCTTTGCTAGTTAGTGAGTTCTTAGCCCAGCCATAGCTAATTTCTAGGCAACAATGGCGGGAGTGGTTGCTTCCTATAAGAGCACACATTTTGTAAAAATGTTTTTCCCTTTAATGTCTATTCTGGTCTGCAGCTGAATGAAAACACATTTAAGGTTTGGTTGTCTGGGTTGATTGCTGCCAAAATACTTGTTGTTCAATGCTGGTTGCCACCACATGACCTTCATATAAGGATGGTTGGTATACTTTCAGGATGTGGTTATGTTGGAGTTATCCACTGCCCAGGTGAATAAAGCCAAACATACTACTCTGGAAATGTGGGAAGAAGCTGCTTCAGAAATCTCTCATTTGCTGGAGAAGGTGCAGGATTGGGATAAAATGGCTTTCTTGATGTTGTTATTTATACTGGTGATACATCTAACTGTGTGTACTTTTTATTTCATTGTAGAGTTATATTTTTTTAAATATATATATATATATATTTATATATGTTATGCATTGACCCAGGTTGGGGATGGGGTGGGGCTACCAGGGGTATGTTTGGGATGGGAGGTAGGGTTATTATTGCCTTTGTGACACAATAAAAACACATTTTCACAAAAAAGAAAAACCATAGTAATGCTAATCTGATGCTAAATCAGAGAGATGCCATCCAATCTGCCTTCCAATCTAACTTCAGAAAGTTTCTAAGAAAAACAACCTCACAGTAACCATTGCTTAGATTTGTATTCAATTGTAAGCTAGTTGTGGACCTGAGGATGGTCATTGTGATGTTACAGTTACACAATCTATATATTTTCAATTGTTACAGTAGCTAAGCTTTAGCTTTCTCTTTGTATCTCTTGGCTCCAGCCATTCACTTTGTCTTGCTCTGTAAGAAACATGTCTTCAGTCAGGTCTGTGCCACATCTCCATTCCACTGGCAGGCCATGGCCCCCTAACTGGTGTTAACATCATGGGTTGTTCCAGAGTTCTACACCCTCTCCTGGGATTTCACCAAAAGAGTTGTGTTTAGGACTTTGTGGCAGCAATGTTGTACAGACAGCTCTGATTACATCGACTGGAGTAAATGAAGCCCCTTACTGACTCTGAACTATAATTGGTTATTTATTTGGAGGAGCTACCAGGAGAGATGATCTGGAGATGGAGATAGCTCCCATTGCAGCCCTGTTTTTAACTCCTCAGGGGCAGAGAAAATGGGAGTGTGGCACCAGGCAAGGCAGGGCGGAATATGACATATTTTCGCGGTAGCCCCCGTCAAGCCCAGATGCAGCGCAGTTAAACCCAAAGACCCGTGACTTCTGGGGAAGGGAGTTCTGGTCCTAGGAGAGGGGTAAGGAGGGAGTGGGTGGGGTGGAGGGGTGCTTATGGACTATGAGTAGAGAAGACTATAAGACCTATATAAGTCTCATCATTCGTCTTTTCATGAAAGACTGTTACAGTTGAATATCTTGAAGAAGAATCCTCAAGATTCATGGTATGTAGTATAAATTCATAGACGACGAGAGGAAAATGCCCCCATCAATCCCACCCTGTGTAAACAGAGGCACGCTAACATGCGTCATATTAATTAGCAGGGGGAAGTATTAAATTAAAGTGCTGCAGTCATTTCATGAGGCAACCATTTATGAAGGTAACGGCATCCCTATAAATTAACGGGAGGCCGGCGAGCCACCTGATGTGTTGCCACTCATCACACTCTGAGAATATCAACAATACACCCTCTTTGACCTCATGGAGGCATAAGCAGTCCCTTATATGTAGGCCTCGCTGGCTTCGGCTCGAGGGTTATCTTTCAGACAGCACTTTGGGAGAGGACCTTTGATGCTTTAGATCAAAGTTTGGCGTGGAGACAAAATACATGCTCTCATTATACATAACATGTTCTGCTATCCATTTAATCAAAATCCCTGAAAGGATGGCTGTGTGTGGTGAATACATGCCTTACCATTGTTTCACCACACCTTCAACGTGTATCCCCCTTGTAATCAAATAGTACTTATCCTGTGTGTTTATGTTTCTCTGTGTGAGTACAAAAGTGCAAAGAAGGCTGACATTTTTCCTTACTGCATTTGGGAACCAAGGTGCTGTTTTACACACTTACTAAAAATAGAAAAACTCAAGGGGATTCATCCCTGTATAAACTACATGGGAATGAAATAAAGCCTTCAAAAAGGCATATACTGCATGAAAAAAAGAGGGAGCGACCAGTAGAGAGTACTGCCACTTAGGAAGCCTAAATCATCCCTGGAATATAAATCTGCTGACTGCTCATCCTTCTACAGCATTTTAAAAAGAACTTAAAGAAAAACACAGGCTGAAATGAATATGCTGTCACCTCTCACTTTGGTCTAACTGCTTTCCTGAAGAAGGTGGCTGAAGGTGGTAGGGCTCTCAGGTTTACCGTGCCATGCATTCTCAGGGATTTACTTTGAGGCCCCCGTCACCCCCAGACATGTCTGACAGCCTGAACTCTCTCAATGTGGGCTGTTTACCAGACTACAAAAATCGTTAATCTGTGCTTTCAGACGGTCAAATCTGGATCTAATAAACAAACCCACTACTGATCTCCCTCTTTTAGGAGTTGTTACATCCTCAGACCACTAGAGGGCTCTCTGGTCCAAGCTAGAGCAACTCACCGAGCTTAGTGTTGTAGCCATCTTACAATGCATTTTGAAGATAAGAAGCAGTCCCAAGACTTGTAATTATGGATGTGAACAATATGTTCAGTTTCATTGGCAGATCTGCACGAGACTTGAAAAGAAATGAGTATATCCTACTACGCCTTTATCCTTTCACTTATTATACCCCAAAATACAGACATCTGCTATACTTTAGTGAAGTATTTTAAAACAAAAACAATGCAGGACTACCAAAGTGCTGAAAATAGGTATCTGACTCAACTTCAACATGAAAAGAAAGCGTATTTGTTTCCTATCTGACATCTTTAGAAGGTTGAGCTGTTAATGAACCAAAAGATAACAATGGTACAAAGCAGAGCTTCCCACCTCTCTCTCTCTCTCTCTCTCTCTCTCTCTCTCTCTCTCTCTCTGTCCCCCCCCCCCCAGTTCGCCTGCAGTACTAACAAATGTGTGAAATGGTAGACAGACGCTGCAGTTTACTGATGCCAAGCCAGCCAGACAGCCAGGCCGCAACAACAACACACATTCTTCCAGAAGACAAGAATTCAAAGAGGAGATAGAGAAAGAGAGAGAGAGAAATACAAATTCCATCTAGACACCGTTGACCTAGGGCACGCGAAAAACGATACCTACCTTGGCCTAAACATCAGCACCAGAGGTAACGTCCACAAAGCTGTGAACGATCTGAGAGACAAGGAAAGTAGGGCTTTCTAGGCTAAAATTCGACATACCAGGATCTGGCAAAATCCTTGAATCAGTTATAGAACCCATTGCCCTTTACGGTTGTGAGGACTGGGGTCCACTCACCAACCAAGAATTCACAAAATGGGACAAACACCAAATTGTTATTTTTTTTACGTTGTACATCCTCCATGTAAAACACCAAATACTGCATGTAGAGCAGAATTAGTATGATACATGATACCCACTAATTATCCAAACCTAGATAACAGCCTTTAAGTTCTATACCCAACTAAAAAGAAGCGATTCCAAAACCTTCCATTAGAAAGCCATCACCTATGAACCAAGAAAAGAGTCCTTTCAGCAAGCTGGTACTGGGGTTCTGTTCACAGACACAAACAGACCCGACAGAGCCCCAGGACAGCAATACAATTAGACCCAAACAAATACTGAGAAAACAAAAGGATAATTACTTGACACATTGGAAAGAATTAACCAAAAAACTGAGCAAACTGGAATGCCATTTCGCCAGACCACTATGACTGACCAAAAATTAAGGAAAGCTTTGACTATTTACACTCAGTGAGCTTATCCTAGCTATTGAGTGAGACCGGGTAGGCAGATCTGACTCTCAAGAGAAGACAGGCTATGTGAACACTGTCTCCAAAATGATGTGGAAACTGACCTGCACTTCCTAGCCTCCTGCCAAATGTATGACCATATTGTAGACACATATTTCCCTGAGATTACACAGATCCACAAAGAATGAAAAAACAATTACATTTGGATAAACTCTCATATCTATTGGGTGAAATACCACAGTGTGCCATCACAGCAGCAAGATTTGTGACCTGTTGCCCCAAGAAAAGGGCAACCAGTGAAGAACAAACACCATTGTAAATAAAACCCTTATTTATTTACTTTCCCTTTTGTAGTTTACATTCTTGCACATTGTTCCAACACTGTGCATGTCACGCCCTGACCTTAGAGCCTTTTATGTCTCTATTTTGGTTTGGTCAGGGTGGGATTTGGGTGTTCCTTCTTCTATGTTTTTGTATTTCTTTGTTTTGGCCGGGTATGGTTCTCAATCAGTGACAGCTGTCTATTGTTGTCTCTGATTGGGAACCATACTGTCACGCCTTGGTCTTAGTATTTTGTGTTTTAGTTAATTAGTTGGTCAGGCCAGGGTGTGACATGGGTTTATGTTATTGTGTTGTCGTATTGAGGTTTTTGTAGGCATTGGGATTGTGGTTGATTAGGGGTGTGTTTAGTTTAGGTTTGGCTGCCTGAAGCGGTTCTCAATCAGAGTCAGGTGATTCTTGTTGTCTCTGATGGGGAACCGTATTTAGGTAGCCTGGGTTTCACTGTGTATTTCGTGGGTGATTGTTCCTGTCTCTGTGTAGTTTCACCAGATAGGCTGTATTTAGGTTTCACGTTCCGTTTTGTTGTTTTGTATTTGTCTCAGTATTTTCATGTAATCATCATTTGTTTTCATTAAAAAACATGAGTAACCAACACGCTGCATTTCGGTCCGACTTTCTTGCGACAAACGAAGAACGCCATTACAGAATCACCCACCACACACGGACCGAGCAGCGTGTTAACTGGCAGGAGCCACAGGAGAGGCAACAGAAGCAGCTTCAGTGGGAGAGGCTGCACCACTTGGAGAATTGGACATGGGAGGAAGAACTGGACGGAAAAGGACCCTGGGCTCAGCCTGGTGAATATCGCCGCCCCAAGGAGGAACTAGAGGCAGCTAAAGCGGAGAGTCGCTGGTATGAGGAGGCAGCACGGAGACGTGGATGGAATCCCGGGAATCAGCCCCAAAAATGTCTTGGGGGGGGCTTACAGGGAGTATGGCTACGCCAGGTAGGAGACCTGCGCAAACTCCCTGTGCTTACTGGGGGCTAGAGAGACAGGGCAGGCACCGTGTTATGTAGTGGTGCGTAAGGTGTCCCCAGTGCGGGTGCATAGCCCGGTGCGGTATATTTCAGCTCCGCATATCGGCCGGGCTAGATTGAGCGTCGAGCCAAATGCCATGAAGAAGGCTCTATGCATCTGGTCCCCAGTGCGTCTCCTTGGGCCGGCTTACATGGCACCAGCCTTGCGCTCGGTGTCTCCGGTTCGCCTACATAGCCCAGTGCGGGCAATTCCACCTCGCCGCACTGGCAGGGCGACCGAGAGTATTCAACCGGGTAAGGTTGGGCAGGCTCGGTGCTCAAGAGCTCCAGTGCGCCTGCACGGTCCGGTCTATCCAGTACCACCTCCACACCCCAGCCATCCGGTAGCAGCTCCCCGCACCAGGCTTCCTGTGCGTGTCTTCGGCCCAATACCACCAGTGCCAGCACCACGCATCAGGCCTACAGTGCGACTCGCCTCTCCTGCGCTGTCGGAGCCTTTCTCCTCTCCTGCACTACCTGAGTCTCCCGCCTGTTCAGCGCTTCTAGAGCCTTCCTCCTCTACAGCGCTGCCGGAGCCTCCTGCCTGTTCGGAGCAGCCAGAGCTGCCAGTCTGTATGGAGCAGCTAGAGCTGCCAGTCTGCATGGAGCTGCCAGTCTGCAAGGAGCTGCCAGTCTGCAAGGAGCTTCCAGTCTGCAAGGAGCTGCCAGTCTGCAAGGAGCTTCCAGTCTGCATGGAGCAGCCAGAGCTGCCAGTCTGCATGGAGCAGCTAGAGCTCCCAGTCTGCATGGAGCAGCCAGAGCTGTCAGTCTGCTTGGAGCAGCCAGAGCTGCCAGTCTGCATGGAGCTGCCAGTCTGCAAGGAGCTGCCAGTCTTCAAGGAGCTGCCAGTCTGCCAGAGCTGTTAGTCTGCATAGAGCAGCCAGAGCTGTCAGTCTGCAAGAAGCCACCAGAGCTGTCAATCTGCATGGATCAGCCAGAGCCGCCAATCAGCATGGAGCAGCCAGAGCCGTCAGTCAGCATGGAGCAGCCAGAGCCGTCAGTCAGCATGAAGCAGCTAGATCTGCCAGTCAGCCAGACTCTTCCAGATCTGCCAGTCAGCCAGACTCTTCCAGATCTGCCAGTCAGCCAGACTCTTCCAGATCCACCAGTCAACCAGACTCTTCCAGATCCGCCAGTCAGCCAGGATCTGCCAGAACTGCCAGCCAGCCAGGATCTGCTGGATTCAACTGCCTGGCTGGGCTTCCTCTCAGTGCTGGGCCCCCTTTCAGTGCTGGGCTTCCTTTCAGTGCTGGGCTTCCTCTCAGTGCTGGGCTTCCTCTGTTCCAAGCTGCTCCTCTGTCCCGAGCTGCCCCTCTGTCCCGAGCTGCCCCTCTGTCTCGAGCTGCCCCTCTGTCTTGAGCTGCCCCTCAGTCCAGTGGGGTTCTGGGTGAGGACTACTAGGCCATGGTCAGCGGCGAGGGTGGATTATCCCAGGACGCGTAGGGGAGGAACTATGACATTAATGGAGTGGGGTCCACGTCCCGAGCCGGAACCGCCACCATGGACAGACGCCCACCCGGACCCTCCCTATAGTTTTGAGGTGCGTCCGGGAGTCCGCACCGTAGGGGGGGGTTCTGTCACGCCTTGGTCTTAGTATTTTGTGTTTTAGTTAATTAGTTGGTCAGGCCAGGGTGTGACATGGGTTTATGTTATTGTATTATATTATTGTGTTGTCGTATTGAGGTTTTTGTAGGCATTGGGATTGTGGTTGATTAGGGGTGTGTTTAGTTTAGGTTTGGCTGCCTGAGGCGGTTCTCAATCAGAGTCAGGTGATTCTTGTTGTCTCTGATGGGGAACCGTATTTAGGTAGCCTGGGTTTCACTGTGTATTTCGTGGGTGATTGTTCCTGTCTCTGTGTAGTTTCACCAGATAGGCTGTATTTAGGTTTCACGTTCCGTTTTGTTGTTTTGTATTTGTCTCAGTATTTTCATGTAATCATCATTTGTTTTCATTAAAAAACATGAGTAACCAACACGCTGCATTTCGGTCCGACTTTCTTGCGACAAACGAAGAACGCCGTTACACATACTTAGGTAGCTTTTTCCCACATGGTTTTTGTGGTTAGTCATTTTCTGTTTAGTGTTTGCACCTTACGGGACTGTTTCAGTTTAATTTATTCTCTTATTTTGTATGAGTGTTCAGTTCAATAAACAAACATGAACACGCTGCGCTTTGGTCCGACTACTCTTCCTCATCTGATGACGAAAACCGTTACAGTGCATAGCCATAATGTAACATTTGAAATGTCTCTATTCTTTTTACACTTTTGAGTGTAATGTTTACTGTTAATTTCTGATTATTTATTTACATTTTGTTTGATCTATTTTTCTTGCTTTGGCAATGTAAACATTTGTTTCCCATGCCAATAAAGCCCTTTGAATTTAATTGAGAGAGAGAGACAAACCAATTTGTATCTGTGTACCAAACCTCGTCCTCTTCTGAGGGGGAGAAGAAGCGAGAAGGATCGGAGGTCCATAATGCTTATTTTAAAACAAACTGAACACTACGAAATACAAAACAATAAACAAAACAGTCCCATGTGGCGACAAACACTGACACGGAAGACAAACACCCACCACCCAAAACTGAAACCAGGCTACCTAAGTATGATTCTCAATCAGGGACAACAATTGACAGCTGCCTCTGACTGAGAACCATACTAGGCCGAACTCAAAAACCAACATAGAAAAACCAACATAGACTTCCCACCCAACTCACACCCTGACCATACTAAAACAAAGACATAACAAAAGAACTAAGGTTAGAACGTGACAGTGCGGACTCCGGCCGGAGGGTCTGTGTGGGTGTCTGTCCGCGGTGGCGGCTCATGGAGTGGGGTCCAAGTCCCGCACCACATAGTCCTTCTCTGCCTCTCTATTCACCTCCCTGGCCTCTTAAGAGTGGCGACCCTCACCGCCGACCTCGGACTGAGGACCCTTGCCACGGGTCCCGAATGGACGGGAGATTCCGTCAGCGCTGGACGGGTGGGAGATTCCGGCAGCGCCGGACAGGCGGGAGACTCCGGCAGCGCCGGAGTGAAGGGCGATTCTGCCAGCTCCTGGCTGACTGACGGCTCTGGCAGCTCCTGGCTGAGTGACGGCTTTGGCAGCTACATGCAGACTGACGGCTCTGGCAGCTCCTGGCTGACTGACGGCTCTGGCAAGTTCTGGCTGACTGATGGCTCTGGCAGGTCCTGGCTGACAGACGGGAGACTCTGGCAGCTCAGGACAGACGGGAGTCTCTGGCTGCTCAGGACAGGTGGGAGACTCTGGCAACGCTGGAGAGGAAGGCTCTGACAGCACTGGACAGGCCGGAGCATCTATAGGGAGAAGACGGAGAGAGAGCCTGGTGCAGGGGGCTGCCACCGGGGGGCTGGAGACCAGATATGCTGAGCCGGCTTCATGGCACCTGGCCCGATGCCCACTCTAGCCCGGCCGATACGAGGAGCTGGGATGTACCACACCGGGCTATGCACACGCACCGGGGACACCGTGCGCCTCACGGCATAACACGGTGCCTGCCCGGTCCCCCTCTCTCTCCGGTAAACACGGGAAGTTGGCGCAGGTCTCCTACCTGCCTTCGCCACACTCCCTGTGTGCCACCCCCCAAGACATTTTTGGGGCTGCCTCTCGGGCTTCCAACCGCGCTGCCGTGCTGCCTCCTCATACCACCACCTCTCGGCTTTCGCTGCCTCCAGCTCAGCCTTGGGGCAGCGATATTCTCCAGCCTGTGCCCATGGTCCCTTGCCATCCAGAATCTCCTCCCAAGTCCATGAATCCTGCGATCGCTGCTGCTGCACGTTACCACGCTGCTTGGTCCTTTTGTGGTGGGTGTTTCTGTAACGAACCTCGCTACCTAAGTATGAACCTCAATCAGCGACAACAATTGACAGCTGCCTCTGATTGAGAACCATACTAGGCCGAACTCAAAAACCAACATAGAAAAACAAACATAGACTGCCGACCCAACTCACGCCCTGACCATACTAAATAAAACAAAGATAAAATAACAGAACTATGGTCAGAACGTGACATTCTGGCTAAAAATACTTGAATCAGTTCATAAATCCATTGCCCTTTGTGGTTGTGAGGTCTGAGGTCCACTCACCAACCAAGAATTCACAAAATGGGACAAACACCAAATTGAGACTCTGCATGCAGAATTCTGCAAAAATATCCTCAGTGTACAACGTAAAACACCAAATAATTCATGCAGAGCATTATTAGGCCGATACCCGCTAATTATCAAAATCCAGAAAAGAGATGTTAAATTCTACAACTAGCTAAAAGGAAGCGATTCCCAAACCTTCCAAAACAAAGCCATCACCTATGGAGCAATTAACCTGGAGAAGTGCCCCCGAAGCAAGATGGTCCCAATTAGACCCAACCAGATCATGAGAAAACAAAAAGATAGTTACATGACACATGGGAAAGAATGAACAAAAAACAGAGCAAACTAGAATGCTAGTTGTCCCTAAGCAGAGAGTACACAGTGGCAGAATACCTAACCACTGCGACTGACCTAAACTTAAGAAAAGCTTTGATTATGTACAGACTCAATGAGCATAGCCTTGCTATTGAGATAGACTGCCGTTGTAAGACCTGGCTATCAAGAGAAGCCAGGCTATGTGCACACTGCCCACAAAATGAGGTGTAAACTGAGCTGCACTTCCTAACATCCTGCCCAATGTATGACCATATAAGAGACATATTTCCCTCAGAAATCCTCAGATACACAAACAATTCGAAAACAAACCCAATTTTGATCAACTTTCATATCTATTGGGTGAAATACCACAGTGTGCCATCACAACAGCAAGATTTGTGACCTTTTGCCACAATAAAAGGGCAACCAGTGAAGAACAAACACCATTGTACTGTAAATACAACCTATATTTATGTTGATTTATTTCCCTTTTGTACTATTTACACATAATATGACATTTCTTATGTCTTTATTCTTTTGGAACCTTTGCGAGTGTAATGTATACTGTACATTTTTATTGTTTATTTCACTTTTGTTTATTATCTAGTTCACTTGCTTTGGCAATGTTAACATGCCAATAAAGCCCATAAATTTAATTGAATTGAATTGAGAGAGAGAGGTTGCGTTTGTGTGCAATTGTGAGGGAAGTGCCCCAAACGCCTGGGCAAAACCACTGCGTTCATGCCTGCATCTTATAGAGACAGTGTCAGTGTCATCATATGTGTATCTGGAGAATAAAGTGTTAACATATGGTGCTGTTCTCTGGGTCTGACTGTAAGACAAGTTAAAACCAGCAGGTGGCCATACTAGTTCTTATAATGGGCTTTGTGTACATAAAGACAATTTATTCAGCACTGTGTTTGATCATAACCACTTTAGTCATTTGGTGTAAAAAAACAAAATCCTATATTAAATTGTTTTTGGGAAAGATAAATAGACTCAAATGTGGAAAATGCCTGAGTCAAAGTAATTATCTCAGCTTGAGCAGGTCTCATGAAAAACATGTTTATCCAAATGTAATCTGCCACTTGAAACAGTACTGCACTTCTTCACTTTGTCATGCTACTGAGAGGACTGGCTGAGAAATGGCCATAGTGTGGCGTTCCACTGATAGAGGGCACAGTTGAGCTGTAGAACAAACTGAGAACCTCATGTAAGTCTATTCACCATTAGTATGCTAGTAACCAGAGGACCATTATACCTAATAAAGAAATTGACTGCAATGAATTGGAACAAACATAATATGGACAAACTTTAAAAACATTTAGACTTTTAATAATTTATGCATAGTGACAACTGATATGATTGACATGAGAGAAGAATCCAATCTTACTGGCTCTGGCTAGAAATGAAAATGGAAATAATCTTAACAGAGAAAAATGTCCTTCTGTGTGCTACCTAAATCCCCCCACTAGATCCCCCATACTTTTATGAAGATAGCTTCTCCATCCTAGAGGGGGAGCTTAACTGTTTCCAGGCCCAGGGACATGTACAAGTCTGTGGTCACCTAAACACCAGAACTGGACAATAACCTGACACCCTCAGCACACAGGGGGACAAGCACCTACCTGGAGGTGACACCATTCCCTCCCAAATATGCCCCTCTAGACACAACTACGCAAAAATAAACAATAAACATGGGTCACAACTCTTGCAGCTCTGTTGCACACTGGGTCAGTAAATAATCAATGGTAGGCTTTGAGGTGACTCTTACGGTAGGTACACCTACAACTCTTCCCTTGGCAGTAGTGTTGTAGATTACTTTATCACTGACCTCAACCCAGAGTCTCTCAGAGTGTTCACGGTCAGCCAACAACACCCCTATCAGACCACAGAAAAAAATCACAATCTTCTTGAAAATATCAATACTCAACCATGAGGTGTTGAAGACGAACAAACTGCAAGTTATTAAAAAATGCAATAGATGGAAGGAGGGTAGTGTAGACAACCGACCAAAAAACAGTTGGCCAACGATTACAATCGATCCTAAATAACTTCCTGGACAAAATATTTTCCTGCAATAGTGAAGGTGTAAACTTAGCAGTAGAATGCCTGAGCAGTTTATTTGACCTATCAGCTAACATATCAAATAAATACAATTCGAGCAGAAAACCTAAGAAAACTAACAATGAGAAATGGTTTGATGAAGAATGCAAGAGCCTAGAAAGAAATTCAGAAACCTATCCAACCAAAAACACAGAGACCCCAAAAAACAGAACCTATGCCTTCACTATGGGGAAACACTAAAACAGCACAGAAATACACTAAGAAAAAAGAAGGAACAACATGTCAGAAAACAGCTCAATGTGACTGAAGAATACATAGAATCAAATCACTTCTGGGAGAATTGGAACACACTAAAAACAACAACAACATGAAGAGATGTATGGATAAACCATTTCTCCAACCTTTTCTGCCATATAGAGTTGAAGTTGGAAGTTTACATACACTTCGGTTGGAGTCATTAAAACTTTTTTTCAACCACTCCACAAATGTTAACAAACTGTAGTTTTGTCAAGTTAGTTAGGACATCTACATTGTGAATGACACAAGTAATTCTTCCAAAAATTGTTTACAGATTATTTCACTTATAATTCACTGTATCACAATTCCAGTGGGTCAGAAGTTTACATAGACTAAGTTGACTGTGCTTTTAAACAGCTTGGAACATTCCCGAAAATGATGTCATGGCTTTAGAAGCTTCTGATAGGCTAATTGACATCATTTGAGTCAATTGGAGGTGTACTAGTGGATGTATTTCAAGGCCAACTTACTCAGTGCCTCTTTGATTGACATCATGGGAAAATAAAAAGAAATCAGCCAAGACCTCAGAAAAGAAATTGCAGACCTCCACACATCTGGTTCTTCTCTGGGAGCAATTGACAAATGTCTGAAGGTACCATGTTCATCTGTACAAACAATAGCACGCAGGTATATACACCATGGGACCACGCAGCCGTCGTACCGCTCAGGAAGGAGACGCGTTCTGTCTCCTGGAGATGAACGTACTTTGGTGTGAAAGGTGCAAACAATCCCAGAACAACAGCAAAGGACCTTGTGAAGATGCTGGAGGAAACAGGTACAGAAGTATCTATATCCACAGTAAAGAAAGTCCTGTATCGACATAACCTGAAAGGCCGCTCAGCAAGGAAGAAGCCACTGCTCCAAAACCGCCATAAAAAAGTCAGATCAAATCAAATCGAATGTATTTGTCACATACACGTGGTTAGCAGATGTTAATGCAAGTGTAGCGAAATGCTTGTTTACGGTTTGCAGCTGTACATGGGGACAAAGATCGTACTTTTTGGAGAAATGTCCTCTGGTCTGATGAAACAAAAATATAACTGTTTGGCCATAATGACCATCGTTGCGTTTGGAGGAAAAATGGGGAGGCTTGCAGGCTGAAGAACACCATTCAAACGTGAAGCACATGGGTGGCAGCATCATGTTGTGGGGGTGATTTGCTGTAGGAGGGACTGGTGCACTTCACAAAATAGATGGCATCATGAGGAAGGAAAATTACGTGGATATATTGAAGCAACATCTCCAGACATCAGTCAGGAAGTTGAAGCTTGGTCGCAAATGGGTCTTCCAAATGGACAATGACCCAAAGCATAGGACAACAAAATCAAGGTACTGGAGTGGCTATCACAAAGCCCTGACCTCAGTCCTATCGGAAATGTGTTTGTAAAACTGAAAAAATGTGTGTGATCAAGGAGGCCTACAAACCTGACTCAGGTACACCAGCTCTGTCAGGAGGAATGGGCCAAAATTCACTCAACTTATTGTGGGAAAATTGTGGAAGGCTACCCGAAACGTTTGACCCAAGTGAAACAATTTAATGGCAATGCTACCAAATACTAATTGAGTGTATGTAAACTTCTGACCCACTGGGAATGTGATGAATGAAATAAAAGCTGAAATAAATCATTCTCTCTACTATTATTCTGACATGTCACATTCTTAATAAAGTGGTGATCCTAACCGACCTAAGACAGGGAATTTCTACAAGGATTAAATGTCAGGAATTGTGAAAAACTGAGTTTAAATGCATTTGGCTAAAGTGTATGTAAACTTTCGACTTCAACTGTAACACAGAACCAAAAGCAAACACATATTCATGATCATTTGCAAAACTTAGAATCAGCTATTAACCACTGGATTCTCCAATTATATTGTATGAGCTACAGAACAAAATACAAACCCTCCAACCCTCCAATGACTTGTTCATGTGATGTTGATGGTATACTAAACAAAATTATAAAATATGCAGACCACATTCTTAAACTCTTCAGCATCATCCTCAATTCTGGCATATTCCCCAATATTTAGAACCAATGTCTGATCATCCCAATCCACAAAATTGGAGACAAATTTGACCCCAATAATTACCAATGGAATCTGCATCAACAGGAACCCCTGAAAAATCCTCAACAGCAGACTCCGATAATGTTCTGAGCAAATGTGAAATTGTCTTTTTACCTAAATATTGTATGACAGACAAGGCATACAGCCTACACACCCTAACTAAAAAAAAAAAAAAAAAAAAAAAAAAAAAAAAGCAGTCTTCACATCCTTGACTGACTTCAAAAAAGCTTTTGATTCGATTTGGAATAATGGACAACGGTGTTGCATACAATATTATAAAATCAATGTATGCAAACAACAAGTGTGCAGTTAAAACGGGCAATAAAGACAGATTTCTTTCCTCAGAGCTGTGGGGTAAGACAGGGATGCAGCTTGAGCCCCACTCTTTTCAACATATACAGTATATAAATGATTTGGCAAGGGTACTAGAACATTCTGTAGCACCCTGCCTCACCGTACTAGACTCGGAAGTCAAATGTTTACAGTTTGCAAATGATCTGGTAATTCTGTAGACAGCACGTAGCCTAGTGGTTAAGAGTGCTGGGTCAGTAACCGAAAGGCCAATAAGGTGGAGAAATATGCCATTCTGCCCTTGAGCAAGGCAGTTAACCTCCAAAATGAACTGCTCTCTGGGTGCCAATGACATGGATGTCGATTAAGAAGCCCACTGCACCTCTTTGATCAGAGGGGTTGGTTTAAAAGCGGAAGACACATTTCGTTTGAGAAAATAAAAAGATAACTATTTGACACACTGGAAAGAATACATTTAAAAAACTGAGCAGACTGGAATGCTATCTGGCCACAAACAGAGAATAGAAAGTAGCAGAATACCTGACCACTGTGACTGACCCAAACTTAAGAAAATCCATGACTATGTACAGACTCAGTGAGCATAGCCTTGCTATTGAGAGAGGCCGTCATAGGCATACGTAGCTCTCGAAAGAAGAAAGACTAAGTGCCCACTGCCCACAAACTGAGCTGCACTCCTGCCAAAGGTATGACCATATTAGACCATATTAGAGACACATATTTCCCACAGATCACACAGACCCACAAAGAAAACAAATCTAACATTGATAAACTCTCATATCTGTTTGGCAAAATCTCGCAATGTGCACTCACAGCAGCAAGATTTGTGACCCGTTGCTATGAAAACAGGGCTAACAGTGGAGCACAAATAACATTGTAAATACAACCAATACTTATCTGTTTACTTATTTTCCGTTATTATTCATACTACAACTATTTGTACATTGTTAAAAACACTGTACATACTGTAGATGATAATATAACATTTGAAATGCCTTTATCCTTTTGAAACCTTTATGAGTTTTTTTACCTTTAATGTTAACTTTCACTGCTATGTGGATGACACACAGCTGTACATTTTAATGAAACATGGTGAAGCCCCAAAATTGCCCTCGCTAGAAGCCTGTGTTTCAGACATACGGAAGTGGATGGCTGCAAACTTTCTACTTTTAAACTCGGACAAAACAGAGATGCTTGTTCTAGGTCCCAAGAAACAAAGAGATCTTCTGTTGAATCTGACAATTAATCTTAATGGTTGTACAGTTGTCTCAAATAATACTGAGAAGGACCTCGGCTTTACTCTGGACCCTGATCTCTCTTTTGACGGACATATTGTCACGCCTTGGTCTTAGTATTTTGTGTTTTCGTTAATTAGTTGGTCAGGCCAGGGTGTGACATGGGTTTATGTTGTTGTATTTCATAGTGGGGTTTTTTAGTTATTGGGATTGCGGCTGAGTAGGGGTGTTGCATAGGTTTGGCTGCCTGAGGCGGTTCTCAATCAGAGTCAGGTGATTCTCGTTGTCTCTGATTGGGAACCGTATTTAGGTAGCCTGGGTTTCACTTTGTATTTTGTGGGTGATTGTTCCTGTCTCTGTGTTAGTGTTCACCAGACAGGCTGTATAGGTTTTTCATGTTCCGTTTGTTGTTTTTGTATTTATAAGTTATTTCATGTATCGTCATTTGTTTCATTAAAGACATGAGTAACCAACACGCTGCATTTCGGTCCGACTTTCTTGCGACAAACGAAGAACGCTGTTACATATATCAAGAATGTTTCAAGGACAGCTTTTTTCCATCTACGTAACATTGCAAAAATCAGAAACTTTCTGTCCAAAAATGATGCAGAAAAATGTATCCATGCTTTTGTTACTTCTAGGTTAGACTACTGCAATGCTCTACTTTCCGGCTACCCGGATAAAGCACTAAATAAACTTCAGTTAGTGCTAAATACGGCTGCTAGAATCCTGACTAGAACCAAAAAAATGGATCATATTACTCCAGTGCTAGCCTCCCTACACTGGCTTCCTGTCAAGGCAAGGGCTGATTTCAAGGTTTTACTGCTAACCTACAAAGCATTACATGGTCTTGCTCCTAACTATCTCTCTGATCTGGTCCTGCCGTACATACCTACACGTATGCTACGGTCACAAGACGCAGGCCTCCTAATTGTCCCTAGAATTCCTAAGCAAACAGCTGGAGGCAGGGCTTTCTCCTATAGAGCTCCATTTTTATGGAATGGTCTGCCTACCCATGTGAGAGACACAAACTCGGTCTCAACCTTTGTCTTTACTGAAGACTCATCTCTTCAGTGGGTCATATGATTGAGTGTAGTCTGGCCCAGGAGTGTGAAGGTGAATGGAAAGGCTCTGGAGCAACGAACCGCCTTTGCTGTCTCTGCCTGGCCGGTTCCCCTCTTTCCACTGGGATTCTCTGCCTCTAACCCTATTACAGGGGCTGAGTCACTGGCTTACTGGTGCTCTTTCATGCCGTCCCTAGGAGGGGTGCGTCACTTGAGTGGGTTGAGTAACTGATGTGATATTCCTGTCTCGGTTGGCGCCCCCCCCTTGGGTTGTGCCGTGGCGGAGATCTTTGTGGGCTATACTCGGCCTTGTCTCAGGATGGTAAGTTGATGGTTGAAGATATCCCTCTAGTGGTGTGGGGGATGTGCTTTGATAAAGTGGGTGGGGTTATATCCTTCCTGTTTGGCCCTGTCCGGCGGTATCATCGGATGGGGCCACAGTGTCTCCTGACCCCTCCTGTCTCAGCCTCCAGTATTTATGCTGCAGTAGTTTATGTGTCGGGGGGCTAGGGTCATTGTTATATCTGGAGTACTTCTCCTGTCTTATCTGGTGTCTTTCTTTCTCTCTCTCGGAGGACCTGAGCCCTAGGACCATGCCTCAGGACTACCTGACATGATGACTCCTTGCTGTCACCAGTCCACCTGGCCGTGCTGCTGCTCCAGTTTCAACTGTTCTGCCTGCGGCTATGGAATCCTGACCTGTTTACCGGACGTGCAACCTGTCCCAGACCTATTATTTGCCCATGCTGGTCATTTATGAACATTTGAACATCTTGACCATGTTCTGTTATAATCTCCACCCGGCACAGCCAGAAGAGGACTGGCCACCCCTCTCTAGGTTTCTTCCTAGGTTTTGGCCTTTCTAGGGAGTTTTTCTAACCAACATGCTTCATGCCTGCATTGCTTGCTGTTTGGGGTTTTAGGCCTGGGTTTCTGTACAGCACTTTGAGATATCAGCTGATGTACGAAGGGCTTTATAAATAAATTCAATTTTATTTGAAATTTGATTATGAGTGCAATACTGTATATTAATTTAATAATAATTTGGTTGATGTTGTTTTGTATTTCTTCTCACTTTTGTTTATTGTTTATTTAACTTGCTTTGGTAATGTAAACAAAAATTCAAAAAAAGTCCCTTCGAATCAAATTGAGAGAGAGAGAGAGAGAGACAGAGTGCGGGGGGGGGGGGGGGGGGGGCTAATCAAAGAGAGTGGTGAAGGGAGAGAGAATATGAGGGGAGGCAGGGAAGGACGGAAATAAGAAGGGGGGAAGACAGAGAGCAGCCCCTTTCCTCACAGAGAGATTCACGGTAAAGGATGGACTATACATTCTTAAAACATAAACTCTGGGATAAAAATACCCCCGGCGCTGCACGGTAAGGGGATGGGTGGAAATTGTGTGGGGGGTTAGGTGGGCATGGGAAGGGGAGCCAAGTGGGATAGTCAGGAGGAAGCTAGTGAGAAACTCTACTCCGGAGGACGGTTGTGATGGGATAAGACTGAATGTGAGTGAGAAGGGGTGAGATGGAGAGGAGATGGGATGGGGGGGGGTTGTAATCAAACCCCCTGGCTGTATCTATATACCTCCACAGGACAAAACCAGGACTCAAATGAACTATCCTGTCATTAATTACAGGCTCTGGCTCTGTAAACACTTCTCTAAGCCTGGCCTGATGGAGGGGAAGGAGGGAGTGGAGGGAGAGGAGGGAAGGGAAGAGGGAACCAGGGGTTAGGGGCTTCTGCTTTTCTCAGGATGAGCTTTAGCAGGCCTCCATTGTTGGGAAAGTGTGTCTTGTCTTGAACTCTGCTATTGCAGCTGGAGTACCTGCAGTATTGTGGAGGGTTGTAGAGAAAAGTTCACATCCATTCAGATATGTTAATGAAACCAAGGCCTGGTAAGAATAAGGGAGAGTATGAGTGAGGGGTGGCAGGAGTGATGTATTTCCCTGGGCAGACAGGAAGACAGCACAGGCTCTGGACTGGACACTACCCAGACCCTGGTGAAAATCACTCACTGACAAGCAGCAACGTCTTCCCTCTCATCGCCCTGCCGTTGATAAGCGTCGCTGCACCTTCACAGATCACAGCGTAGATGAGCTGAGTGAGGCTGACAGATCTGCTTGTGCCACTTATGTTGCTATCAGTGCTAACACAACTGGACTAGGATGGAGTTACTGATTGTCCAAAACACACCGAAGAGGGAGTCACAAGGGAGGCTGTTTTACACTGTCATCTCCCTCTTTTTTCAAAGCAAGCAAGCACCTCCAGCTGACCCCTCTCGCTCATCCTCCTCTCCAGCCCTCTTCTCTCTTCACCAGCTTTCTTGCACGTCTCTAATGAGAGTGTGTTTCACAAGCATTCAGAAAACCCCTCTTCTAACTACATGGCAAGCAGTTTTGGGCGGCTAATGAAGAAGAATAGCTAGTGCTGGCGCTGGGACTGGGGCCCAGGCTGGGTCTGAACAGAGGAGGGGAGGGGGGGCTGCGTGGGTGTTTGTTTTGGAGTTCTGCCAGCAGCTTATCAAGGGCACGCTGGACTGAGCATCTTGTTCTCCCTCCTCTTTACTCCGTCTCCCGTCTGTCTCCCCCTTCTCTCATCTTTCTTTTCTGCTTCTTGAACTAGAACTATGTTTAATGCAGTCAGTTAACTCACTGAAATGTTTCATCACATTGTTGTATTTGAAAAGAGACATAAGGAGGGGATGATTTTAATCACTGTGTTGCAACTTGCAGTCACTTGGTACATTTGATGATCTTGAATAAGAATTCTGGAAACAAACTTTCTATTGGGTCAAAATCAAACTCTGTACACGTGCCACCATCTCCAAAAATGGCAAGTCAAGTCCATACATGTGAATTGCTCTTCTAAAAGGTTTTACTTTTACTTTCTGGTCCTTCACTCAAGAGGTGAAGTGGGAAGCATTTGTTTTAATAGTACTGTGACAGTGTCAGTGTCCTATTTCAAGACAACAACTTGTCTGCTGAGCTGAGCAACAGTCAACCACTATCCTCTGATCCCAGGTCAGATGCAGGGAACAATGCTCTTCAGATTGAACTAAACACAGTCCCTGACTGGGGGGGGGACTCAGCATGTGATTCTGTGGACCCGGGTCTGTCAAGGCAATGCTTAAACAGAAGATCCCTGTCCTGGGTACAGAAACATGAACCATCTGGGGCGAGTGCACACTCCCAAACAATCAAATACTGAGGATGTTAGTCTGATTTAGGAGCCCTATTTAGGCCTGTTTAGACAACTTGCCAAAGGGATTGGTTCCTTAATTAAAGATAATATATCTCCCAAGACCTCTGCTTCATAGTCAGACTGCAACAAAGTCACAGTTCTTTGGGTCAGAATGTGAACCTAACCTATCTAACCACTGCCACTTCTGTATAAACCCACTCAAACTAATACAGAGAGCTTTTCCATGACTTGAGTATTCATTGAGTTTGGTACTCCAGTGTTTCTTTCTTTTTACCAATGCCAATATAGCGTCTCAGCTTGTTCAACAACCTAAAACTCTTCCATAGTGATCGCACATTGATACTGTCAGAAAATATTACATCCTCACTTTAGTCATTTGCATCGGGTCTTTAATCTAAAAATATCTCGGCAAAGAATAAAACATGTTTGGAGCAGAAAGATTAGGCCTCTGCCTCTCAAAGCACCACATCTCGGAAACAGAAACACACAGGGACCCAAATAGACGTTCTCCTCATAAAGAGCTCCTTCTTTGTAGTTGGCCTAGCAACATCTGCGGGGCAGTTTCTTCGGTGGGGAAAGGATTCGGGCGTCATATCAAAGAAAATGGCCATCTCCTGTGTGAGGGGAGTGGGAATAGAACTCCCCATTGTCATTCTCTCCCCTGAAACAGACAAACGCAGCACAGGCAGGTTTATCTAGAGCAATCAGAACACTGCTAATAAAATACCTTTAATACCACCTGTCAGCTCTATCTCTAGAATTTTCAAAAATGAGAAAGTGAGACAAAGGTTTCTTGGTCTACACCCACTCAACATACCACAGCACACCATTGGGGAGAGGGGGAGGGTGTTGATTAAAACAATATTGGGAATTGGGATGACAAAGGCATACTGTCAATGAGGCGACATAAGTACAACACACTGAGAGATCTTCTAAATTATATTCTTATTTTTAATTCAGCTTTAATATTTCATATTTCATATTTATTTAATATTGCAGATAGATTGTAGTTTCCATCAATGTAATTGTGTGCATTATTTCCAATCCCACATATATTTGTTTTGTAAATATATATACAGTACCATTCAAAAGTTTGGACACACCTACTCATTCAAGGGTTTTTCTTTATTTTTACTATTTTCTACATTGTAGAATAATAGTGAAGACATCAACATTAAGAAATAACACATATAGAAACAGGTAGTAACCAAAAAAGTGTTAAACAAATCAAAATACATTTATATTTGAGATTCTTCAACGTAGCCACCCTTAGCCTTGATGACAGCTTTGCACACTCTTGGCATTATCTCAAACAGCTTCATGTGGTAGTCACTTGGAATGCATTTCAATTAGCAGGTGTGCCAGTCAATCCAGACTGGCACACCTGCCAGTTTCTTCAAGTGCAGTCGCAAAAACCATCAAGCTCTATAATGAAACTGGCTCTCATGATGACCGCAACAGGAAAGGAAGACATAGAGTTAGCTCTGCTGCAGAGGAAAAGTTCATTAGAGTTACCAGCTTCAGAAATTGCAGCCCAAATAAATGCTTAACCGAGTTCAAGTAACAGACACATCTCAACCTTATCTGTTCAGAGGAAACTGCGTGAATCAGACCTTCGTGGTCGAATTGCCGCAAAGAAACCACTACTGAAGGACACCAATAGGAAGAAGACACTTGCTTGGGCTAAGAAACACGAGCAATGGACATTAGAACGGTGGAAATCTGTCCTTTGGTCTGATGAGTCCAAATGTGAGATTTTTGGTTCCAACCGCCGTGTCTTTGTGAGATGCTGAGTAGGTGAACGGATGATTTCTGCATGTGTGGTTCCCACCGTGAAGCACGGAGGGGGAGGTGTGATGGTGTGGGGCTAGTTTGCTGGTGACACTGTCTGTGATTTATTTTGAGTTCAAGGCACACTTAACCAGCATGGCTACCTCAGTATTCTGCAGCAATACACCATCCCCTCTGGTTTGCGCTTCGTGGGACAATAATTTGTTTTTCAACAGGACAATGACCCAAAACACCTCCAGGCAGTGTAAGGGCTATTTGACCAAGAAGGAGAGTGAAGACTAGAAAAAGAGAATAGAAAACAGGAGCACAGGAAAACACACTGGTTGACTTTAAAAATAACAAGACGAACTGGCACAGAAAGACAGGAAACACAGGGATAAATACACTGGGGAAAATAAGCGACACCTGGAGGAGATGGAGACAACCACAAGAACAGGTGAAACAGATCAGGGCGTGACACCATCTATCTTTGAAAATCATCCAGGTTTGATTTCTATTTGCCATAACAATATTCTTAATGATTTACTCATGTTCTACTGGCTCATCTGGAGAGCACTGATCTTACTTTTCACTTCAGTTTAAACATAATAGTTCACCCAAAATCTTAGTTTGTTAGATGTTTTTATACTTCGATAGTGTTCCAACTTTACCATGCCAATCCTGTGCCAGTTCACTGAGGACTGAGACCTGCAGAACTCTCCTGATGCCTATAGACAACAGATGGTGTGGAAATGGTGTGGGTTCAGTTTGACTTCAAACCACGTTTGAGGTATGAAAATGTCTGCCAAACTTTGGGTGAACAATTCCTTTAATACCCAGAAGGGTCTGTCTGATGGCCTAGTGACTAACAGTAGGGTAGACTTGGGCTTCATGCAGAAGAAGACGTAGCTAACCATGAAGCAAAAAAAGCAAACAGCCATCTCAAAGTAAAACATAGTGAAATAAATAACCAGAGTACATGCAACTGTAGTTTCACTAAGACAAAAAAACAGGATGGAAAAAATGAATGTCAAGTAACACCATGCCTTTGGTGAAAGGTACAGTTGGCAATAAAAAAGGTTCCTACTCTTTGAATTATGGGGCTTACTGGTGGTGATGGCATGGTGTTGACGGTCTGTTTAATGTAAAGCATGAATGCAGTTGAGCCAGAGAGAGAAGGAAAGAGTGAGAGAGAGTGACTGAGCGTAAAAAGGTGGCACAACAATGGCATGAGGTTAAGTGATGAGAGCTGCTTCATGTGGAGCAGAAGTGTATTGGGGCCTCCCCTTTGAACTCCCAATGCCGATAATTGAAACAGCATTGAGGGGGCATTAGAATAGATCTGGATCGCATTCCTGCCCCTTTATTCAATTTAGCTCATCAGAGGGGCGAGCCCGATCTCCTCTTTTCGCATGGCAATTACTCATCCCCTCCCCTTTTTGCCCCCGGCGTGTTGTCCATCTGTGCCCTTAGGGGGCCAGGGGAGAACAGGGGGGGCCGGGGGGCCCGCGTCAGAGCTTCAAACGGGGTGCTGAGAAAGCGCAGGTCACACGCCCCTCCCAGCTTGCCACTGGACTCCTCATCTACAGCACTCCTTCACGCCTCTCACCTTGGACTTGAACAAGATGTACTTTAAAGAGGCAGCCTCTGCCAGGGGCTTGGTACTTTATCATTCAAACAAATGTTCTACCAGGGTCAGGAGAACATCACAGAGTCACAGGGTGTTTCAGATGAGTCGCAAGTGTTGAGCTGATAAATCTCTGCTTTTCACATTTCACCATCATCTTTTCCAGTAGAATGCTTTTTTACAGATAGAAAAATACTTATAGTGCAGTTGTTTCCTGTGTATCACAGCACCCTATCAGATACAGCGGGCTTGTAGACTTCCCAGCGTGTGGAATCACCTCTTCTCATTTCGCAGACTACTGGCTGAGGTTTCTGTCAAGGCTCTAATCAGCGTCACACACGCATGGCCTGGGATGGGGCTGAACGGCGATGGGGCACCAGCCACTAGAGAGCTGTGGAGGGGCAAATAGATGACAAATATTCAGGAACCAGATACCTCTCAAAGGTATCCTTTATAGACCTGGAGGCAGCCATGAGCTGCAACTACATGTGCTGTTTGTAACACCTTGGTGGTGGCACACTGTTGATGAGCACATGCCTTCTGACACCAGGCAGGATAGAAAGGGCTCTTGGTCTGTATGTCCTAACAACTGACTGACCACTCCCTAGGTCTCACCCTTTCCTGACATTTCACTAATGTGATACTGTGTGGCCTGTGTGCCCATAATTGGGGGCTTTTTCCAGGCCACCCAGGAAGCCTATCCATTGTCACCAAGTACCAACTACACCTGCAAAACCAAGCGAGATGATCATATCATTGGCTTGATGGTGAGAATTCAAGATGACACTGAAAAAAGTCTATATGATTGACCAACCTGCATAGGACTGATGGTGAAAACCCAGATGTATCACTAAACAATAACACGTTTTTCTATTTGGAGTAACAGTTTGGCTACTCAGCGATTGTGTGGAAAACCCCAAAGGGAATTTGAGTGGGTCTCAGTATGATTCGAGGGTGGGACTTAAATCCGGCAAGTGCATATTCCTTCCTCCTTGGATTCACTATAAGCCCAGGTACAGCATCAGTGCATTGAGTCTGTCTACAACAGAACTGTCACAGCCAACTAGCCTACAGAGCGCACCACTCAACCAACCTGCAGGAAGTTTCACTCACAACACACGGTAAGTTTATACTCTTACCAATTTTACAAATCCAGTAGATATATGTTGGTAGAAAATAATGTTGTTTACATATAAATAGGAGAAACAACAGAAGTGTGATGTGTATGTCGGGTTGTAAAGCTCGCTTTGAAGTGCAGTCCCGCTTCCCGAGAGGAATGCTGTTGGAGCGTGAATGAACTGTGCAATCTGGTGCATTTTGAACTAAACGGAGAAGACCGCGTTTATTTGATCAAACCTACGTGAAAATAGTTTTGAAAAAAATGTTAATTACAGCTTAATAATATTTGTGGTATATCTGCATTGATATGCAATAGCATATCTCGTGCGTATCTGTTTGGATTATCTGCTGTGTCATTGGCCATTGACCCAGTCATTTGGAAAATATGTTTATATAAAATGTTTTATCTCACAATACACCTTGAATTGATTGCTAACTATATGTGTCCTAATGTAATTTTGTGACTTTGGCTGCAGAGATTTATGATACATATTTACCTCTTGTAGTCATTTACAATAGTTATCACTTGACAATGATAAACTATTTGTGATGTGTAGTAAATAAGGCATACATTCGAGGCCACTTGTCCCTACCCACGTTGTCTGTCAGCTCCTCTGGAAACGCTCTCCTCTCAGCTGGGTTCCTGTTCCCCGTCTGTTGATGTTTCTACTAGTAAACACATGATAATGAGATGCCCAAAGTGAGTGGGAGGAAAGGAAGGAGAGTGGGAGGGAGGGACAGAGGAGGAGAGCGCTAGGGAGGTAAAGAAGGGGGGATCAGGCAAAGAATTATCTATCAATGCTGGAGATAGTGTGACTTAACATGTTCAGCCCTGAATATTGAAAAAGCTGCCTCATATAAATGTCCAAATATGGAGACACACTGGCAACTGAATTTATATAATCTTGACTGGGATGTTGTCGGCTAGAATTTAGTATCTGTTATTGCATTGTTGTCCATGCTAATTTATTATTACTTTTTTTGCCCATGCAAAGAGGAGGAAATTATGAAGTTGTTATTCATTAAAGATCCTCTATTTCTAAACCCATTTCCATCAAGTGATTATGTAATTTAAAGTCAACATTGCAAAAAGGAAGAATTATCGCAATGTTGTTTGGTATGTCTGCATTAGATGTTACACAGGGCAGTGTGGGGTGGTGCCACTCTGTAGAACTGTGGTGACAGCTTATTGTAGTCACACACACAGTGTAAACAGTGTGTGATTGATAGGGGCCCCGCCTCGGCTGTTTGTATGCTGATCCCTTCCACAGGCCTGCTGCTCCATCCAGACCCCAGGATGAGTTACTACATGGATCCAGTTTCCTCCTACTCGACCCTTCACCCCTGCGACCGTCTGGGCGCGATGGTAAGACCCCGACCACCATAAATCACACTCCTGTTACAGCCTGTGGACGGGCTAGCTACCTACCACATGCCACGGTGTAGGAGGAGTATGCAAGTGTGTGTTAGCAATGCACCTCTGGATTCCATCAACCTTCTGCAACACTGGAGCGTTGTTAAGTTTACTATAAAAAAATCGGCACTTTATTTGTCGTTAAAAAAATGCTACTATCAGTTATTCATTCTAGACCACTATGGACCAGAGGTGAATGTAAGGTTAACATTGTCTTGGGAGGCTGGAGTGGAATAAGAGATGGACGGCGAAGACCAAGGTCTGAAACCAATAGTTTCAATCAACTCTGCTCTGCAAAACAATTATTACCTCCTAACCATATCGGCAGTAAATACTTAGAAGTGTGGGGCCCAACCATCACTGAGTCTATTTGGAGTCATGCAGAGTACCCTCACAGGAAAACACTTTACCATGTAATACCATATTGATGTGCTATAGAGCAGGTTATTTAGGCTATTTGTAAACACAGTCTTTTTAACACCATCCAAATGAAAGGACCATATGAATACAGCCTGTCAGATCACAGGAATCAGGGACATTGGGATTCCTGTCAGGTGAGCTCTGAAAGGTGAAGGCCGAGAAGCGCTGGCAGAAATGTTCCCATTTGTATGCAGAATGTAGCCCTGTTAAAAAAAGAGGACGAGGTCACATGCAAATATCAACCCAACCTGGCTCTGGTACCAAACATGGAGGGATAAAGCTCCCTCGCCCCTAATTGGCTCAGGTGGTTCTGCATGCCTTTGAAATTGAGATTACTGTACCCGAGGCCAGACGTGGTCAAAAGGTGAACCTAGGTTGCCACAGATTTTCCTATGAATTGACATGTATTAGTAGAGAAAGGTCCTCTGATTTCCCCGCACTCTGCTTTTGTGATTTTCCATGTTATTCTGGATGCAAAGATGTTGTTTATGTGAAAGAAATGGCCAAGGTTTCCATGTTTTGTGACCATGTCCTGTAAAATGAGACTGTGGAAGAGGCTGTAGTTGTATTGCCCCTGACTCTCCTACTTTCACATATCAGATGTGTGGCATCAACGGTTCATCCACACAAGGGATGGAGGACTCATGGCAATCTACTTTTGCTGGTCCTCCAATATCACTTTAAAGCAGTGGAGGCTGCTGAGGGGAGGATGGCTCATAATAATGGCTGCAACAGAGCACATGAAATGGCATCAAACAAATGGAAACCATGTGTTTGATGTATTTGGTACCATTCCACTTATTCCGCTCCAGCCATTACCATGAGTCCGTCCTCCCCAATTAAGGTGCCACACACCTCCTGTGCTTAACAGTGCCGATATGACTGCCCGCTTCCCCTGGCTATCACTCCCCTCTCCCTGCCAGACTGGACTGATAGTGCCGTCATCGGCCCACGTACCCCCTAGAGACTTCACTAGATTAGACTCCATAGTCCCCTCTCACTATTAGCTGGCTGTAAAGCTGACAGCCTACTGATAAACCCGGCATCGTTTTAACAAGAGTCCTTATCAGATGGGCAGTCAGTCAGGTACCCTGATCTGAGGTCTCTACTCCTAGCCATGCCTGTTGTGAAGACCGACCAGGCGGTAGTCAGTTAAGTGGTGAGGTTACAGGAGCCACCACTATTGTCCCTATGGTGAGCTGATAGAGCTGATAGATGGAAACTGCTACTGTAGAGGCTCCTATGCTTCTTGCTACTGGTCATCACATCCCTACCAGGTATGCATCAGATATCACTTTCAGAGTGTCACCAGTATGTATGAGTATGATCCCCCATTTCTTGAAGTAGTGCATCAGAACTGCATCAGAACTGGATCATGTTCCATGTGCTTGCTTAGTGCGATTTTGAGTCAATAGAAAATGTTCTCAGAATAGTCCTGACCCGTTATCTACTCTCCTGCTATTTCTTGTATCCACATACGTACAGTATTCCTATATGGTCCTCCTCCCAACTACTCATTCACTTTGGACTTCCCCTCAGTCCAATCTGAGGGGACAACAGATTGAAACAAAGATAAACCTATTGAATCCAATTCAGCCTTCATTTTATCTGTACTGAAAGCGTAAAACAAAACCATCTTCACTCCAAAATAGTATTTTTAAAACTCTAGCTTGGTCTCTTCCCCCTTACAATCGAGCTCATTGACATTCTTACAGTATGTCAGTAAACCTTTTACTCACATGTACAGTAAGCAAACAGTTTAAAAGTAAACAAAATGTGAGGTTGAGATATACTGCATCTGTGCCTTGCTGTTGCTGTGCAGTAGGAACCAGGTTAGGGTTGGGCGATGTATCATCTTTTAAGGTATGGATCCACATACCGGTATGGATTTTTACAGTACTAAATATAAAGGTAATTTAATACAGTGTTAAATAAATGAAAAGTTCTACAAATTGGACTACTTCACTGTCAGGTCTGTCCTAGTTTGGTTGATTATAAAACTATCATGATGGAGAAAGCCCATTAAAACTACATTAAAACTAGAATGAATTTGTTGCCATCCTAGGGTCATGCACTACTCATAAAACATTTAAAACATGTTATTCAGAAACATAAAATACCACCAAATACCACCATATTGTCAAAAATAAGAAACATATTGTGATATAATATTTTGGGCCAAATTGACAAGCCCTAGACCATTTCCAGGCTCAGTTAGTTAATCCCCTGTTTTGTGTTGCCTTTACAGAGGCAGAGTGGAGGGGTGGCTATGGGACCACTGACCCAGCTCCCTGGTATGGTGGTTCACCCCCAGCAGCAGCAGCACTACCCCCCACCCAGAACCCTTTACCCCCAGGACATCACCCTTCAGGAGGTCCCCAATGGACACGACCTCATACCCACAGGTAGGAGCCAAAGTAAGCCTCTGACGAAGAACAAATCCTACAGAACACAGTTGTTTGCCTGTTTGTTCAGGTCACTGCACTTAATACAGTGAATTAAGCAAGCAAAGTGAAATCTGCCTTTTAAATTTCTCAAAGGAACACATGGATAGCCTCATATAAACAGAAACTATATTGGGGTAAAATTGAGATTGGGGATGAAACAGATTGTTCATTGTGGATTAAGTGTTCACTGCAAACAAATTACTTTGTGTGGAGAGGTGTGGCAAATGAACTGTGACTCACATACAGGCACACACACACACCTCATCCCCACATCTTACACACACACACACACACACACACACACACACACACACACACACACACACACACACACACACACAGACACACAGACACACACACACACACACACACACACACACACACACACACACACACACACACACACACACACACACACACACACACACACACACACACACACACACACACACACACACACACACACACACCAGTCCAGGCAGTCTGTCTTGCTCCAGAGTGCTGCATACAGAGCGGCCGGCTGAGCAGCCCCGAGGCCCCCTGTGGGTCTCCTCCTCCCTGGGGACCATGGTGACGTTGACCCCAGGGCCGAATGCCTTTACCAGATGCCTCCTCCTCTCCTCCTCTGGGGACCTCCACATGCCCCGCATTTTTCTGCCTGCACTGTTTTTTTCTGCCGTTTATTTTAAACTGGAACATTCCTCCCAGTGCATTGCCTCTGTTTGACTCTGGCCTCCCTCTTTCTTAAGAGTGATTTATTCAGGGGACTGGGACACACGCCATGGGGGATTGGGGGGGTGGTGCTTAGGCCAGGCACCAGCTTTCTTCCGTCTCCTCCCAGGCTGGATGCAGGGGCACAGGGGAAAGGAGGACAAAAGGACAGCCGTCTTTTTCCCAAGCCTCTGGTTCCCCCCGGGGGATAAGGTCGGGGCTGGATCTGATGGGATTTGCTGATGTTTGTTGCTGGAGACACACTCCTTTGGAGCCTCCAGTGGTTCCAGCGCTAAACCGTTGACATAAACATTATCACATGGAAAAAAACGACCTCCAGTTGACCTCCTCTCCCTCGTGATGGTGATCAAGCAAACCACTGCCGTTCATTCGTCCGCGCAATGCAACCACCTGTAGACGCAATTAGAGTCATTTGGTGACCCCATAGTGTCATATACATGTTGTTGCAGTCATTGAAGTGTAGCCTCCCAGTGTATGGAGCTGAAACCTCCTAACCTGTAACCCTTGACATACTCCACTTCCTAAAACCGTTGATCTGACCTATATGTTTCTCAAACTAAAATATTTTGACTTCTTAACCACAGTCGTTCGAGGTCATCTCAATAACCTGTTGAGAAATCCAACTATATAGTAAGGATAGAAGTGAAGAAGTCTTCTTTGGCTGTCTGTGCCACCAGCCAACATGCTCTTCCTTTCCTGAAGTCATGCTCTACCGTGTGTATAAGTTTGGCCTGAGACCACTCCTACACCTTGATTAGCTTTGAACACATTTGCGTGTGCTTCCCTTTCATATTTTACAGCCCAAGTCACTGCGCACAATTAATTGGTGACATATTTCTGCTAATGAATATTTTGCCAGCTATTACATGTTTCCTTTCATGGAACCAATGCAATTAAACACAGATACCGCCTCAACTGCTGTTGAGTCACGCTAACATTATGGAAAATGACTGCCTGTGTGTCAGTATCCACCTAGAATGTCCAATACAGTATACAACCTGTGAAGAACCTCTTTGTGTTTCACTATGTATACGGCCAATACAAACTGCCCTGGTTCTCTTTCATAGAAATGACAGGTAGGTGCACTGAGTACTGGGGCCGGCAATGAAAATGTTCTCTACTTTTTTATAGAGGAACACAACTTAAAGTTTGAAAGACTGAGTTCCTAACACAGTACTGTAACACCCTTTTAGTTTACATCGCTTGGATTTATAGCTTGTTGCTACAGTAACTGTGAGAGAGACCTGAGAGCTGATGTGGTGAAGGGATGTTGTATGTTAAAGGGCATTTGCATGTTTGACCCTGAGCCCACTGTCACACACAGCCTCCTGACATCCGCCGTACCATAACCCCCCTCTCACTTTCCTCTCTTTTCCACTCATCTCCTTTCCAGTCTTCTCTTCTCCACTCCTCTCTTCTCCACTCACAGAAACCTAGCCACTCTCACACCGCAGGGTCTGATCATTAACACCCACTTAGAGATTCATGATGTGTGTGCTGCACAGTCTCACTGAAACACAGAAACACACATGCACACACACTTTACTTCCGGTAGTCGCTCACACCCCACATAGTCCTTCATTAATTCACACCAGTTCTCTGGCATGTATTGTATTACTGTATCCTCCCATTCAGTAAAAAGCCCACTTCCACACACATCCACTCCCAGGCACTCAGGATCTCACTGTACATTTAAACATCCACTCCCATTTAGAACACAGCTGTGATATGGAACCCAGGGACCATTGGTCTGGGTTTTATTTTATGTGATTTAACAGCTGGATAGTAGGGAGGGGGGATGGTCACAGGGCCAGGGCTGGGGGTGGTGGTTTGGAGGGAGGGACGGAGGGAGGGAGGGAGGTAGGAGGAGAGTAAAGGAGTAAAGGAGGGGAGGGGGGAGAGATTGGGGACAGGGGGGTGGGCGTCTTCGCCTCTGATGAGGGGCACGTCCTCACGGGCGCAGGCCTATTTATTTTTTCTAAGAGTAAACAAGCAGCCTGCGGGGGTCTGGAGGTTATGGGAAAGGAGGAAACAGCGATGCTAATCAGGCCGAAGCACACTTCCCCCAACAATAAAACAAAATGAGGGGAAAAAGAGAGACAACTCTGAAGCAGAGGGTCGCAAAACAGCCCCACTTCGCTAGGCTATGTTTTTGTGAGGGGTTGTAGTAGTGACATTGACTTTGTTTGTAGGGACAGCTGATAAGCTGGCATTGGGCCGGGGGTGGCACAGCCATTAGGCATATGTAAAAATTGTTCTCTAGAGAGCCTCTGTACATAGCTGCATAGACCAGTTCTGGTAAGGGTAAGTGGGGTCAATTCCTCTATGGTGACTAACAAGTGACCACATATACAGAACATTCAGTCTTCAAGGAAATACAGTACCATCATGGGAAGAGGTGATGCAACTAATGCCAGCTCATCGGAAAGGTGGGACATGTGGGTATGATCCAAGAAAAGACCTCTATTGTAAAAATGCTATTATGTGGCTTAGTAATACCTACTGTCATTACACGCTTATGAGTGTGTCAGGACTGAACAATGTGTCAGTGTAGATAATGGGCAATGAGTATATTGTTATTATCATAATGGTATTATAATCATATCACATTTGGTATATTGTGAGCTTTTACAGTCAACCAATGAATCCATCTAGTGATGTTAACACTATATTGTAATGCAGACCAGCTTATAATAGACAGGCTGTAGTCTAACTCCAATTTGTAAGTCGCTCTGGATAAGAGCGTCTGCTAAATGACTTAAATGTAATGTAAATGTAACTGGGGAGACGAGGGGCTTTCCTTTAGCTGCGGGTGGTGGTTGATCTTCATCAGTGAGCTCTCTCTCAGAAGGTCGGAGGGATGGAAAGAAGGAGGGAGACCTGGGAGGCTCAGAGACTCCGGGGGAGGGGGGGGGGTAATTTAATTATTTGCACAATGGAGTGATGGGGGGCACGTGGTGGCGCTAATGGAGGAAGATACGTCTTTTTAGCGAAGGCAATTGTTCAGAAAGAGCTTTTGTTCAGGGAGGCCCAGAACCA
The DNA here is from genome assembly GCF_036934945.1 of Oncorhynchus masou masou. Taxonomy (NCBI): domain Eukaryota; kingdom Metazoa; phylum Chordata; class Actinopteri; order Salmoniformes; family Salmonidae; genus Oncorhynchus; species Oncorhynchus masou. The sequence goes on along the minus strand of NC_088224.1, from coordinate 73,128,547 downwards.
CCCCCAGCATACTCACTCAAACACACACACACGCACACACACACACACACACACACACACACACACACACACACACACACACACACACACACACACACACACACACACACACACACACACACACACACACACACACACACACACACACACACACACACAGCCTGTGGTCCTGTCTCTACTCAAGGCCTATGATCTCAGCAGAACTGCATCCAGTTTATGGCATCCCCTGACGGCTAAGAGACCAGTGTGCTGTGTGTATGTGTGTGTGTGTGTGTGTGTGTGTGTGTGTGTGTGTGTGTGTGTGTGTGTGTGTGTGTGTGTGTGTGTGTGTGTGTGTGTGTGTGTGCGTGTGTGTGTGTGTGTGTTTGTGTGTGTGTGTGTGTCAATGAGTGATTGATCAATTACTCGCTAAGTGGTGTCTAAGCACAGGGAGGCCAATCCAGTCATGCCATACCCATTGGCTGGTACCAGCAGCAGGTTATTTCAGCTAGCTAGCTGTCAGTTAACCCCTGGTAACAGCATCAGGTCCTTTCAGCTAGTCTGGTGTCAGTTAACCCCTGGTAGCAGCATCAGGTCCTTTCAGCTAGCCTGGTGTCAATTAACCCCTGGTAACAGCATCAGGTCCTTTCAGCTAGCCTGGTGTCAGTTAACCCCTGGTAACAGCATCAGGTCCTTTCAGCTAGCCTGGTGTCAGTTAACCCCTGGTAACAGCATCAGGTCCTTTCAGCTAGCCTGGTGTCAGTTAACCCCTGGTAACAGCATCAGGTCCTTTCAGCTAGCCTGGTGTCAGTTAACCCCTGGTAACAGCATCAGGTCCTTTCAGCTAGCCTGGTGTCAGTTAACCCCTGGTAACAGCATCAGGTCCTTTCAGCTAGCCTGGTGTCAGTTAACCCCTGGTAACAGCATCAGGTCCTTTCAGCTAGCCTGGTGTCAGTTAACCCCTGGTAACAGCATCAGGTCCTTTCAGCTAGCCTGGTGTCAGTTAACCCCTGGTAACAGCATCAGGTCCTTTCAGCTAGCCTGGTGTCAGTTAACCCCTGGTAACAGCATCAGGTCCTTTCAGCTAGCCTGGTGTCAGTTAACCCCTGGTAACAGCATCAGGTCCTTTCAGCTAGCCTGGTGTCAGTTAACCCCTGGTAGCAGCAGCAGGGCCTTTCAGCTAGCTAACTGTCAGTTAACCCCTGGTAGCAGCAGCAGGTCCTTTCAGGTAGCTAACTGTCAGTTAACCCCTAGTAGCAGCAGTAGGGCCTTTCAGTTAGCTAACTGTCAGTTAACCCCTGGTAGCAGCAGCAGGGCCTTTCAGCTAGCTAACTGTCAGTTAACCTCTGGTAGCAGCAGCAGGGCCTTTCAGCTAGCTAACTGTCAGTTAACCTCTGGTAGCAACAGTTGGTCCTTTCAGCTAGCTAGCTGTCAATTAACCCCTGGCAGCAGCAGCAGCAGCAGCAGGTGTACCAGTTATATGTCTGGATTAAGGAAAAGCAGGCAGCCATAACAGATGTGCCTGAGGAGCGGCGTTAGCTATAGCTGCTAAACTGCAATGCTATTGCATGAACCCCTAACTGTCAAAACCATGGCAACAGCATTTGCCAGGTAAAGAAGCTAGACATTGAAACCCAAGTGCACATGTTGCCTGATCAGTGGGAGATGATGGTGGAGCTGCTGCTCAGTCTCATGGGAGGGCTGTCACTTACACGTACAATGACATGTATAGACTTTTTCATTCCCATAAACATCTATTCTATCTGTAACTGTACAATGTATACATTACAGTACAATGACCAGTGACTAACATATTTGGGAAAGGAAACCTAGTCAGTGGTACAACTGAAATGTGTCTTCTGCATTTAACCCAACCTCTGAATCAGAGAGGTGCTGGGTGCTGCCTTAATCAACATTAACAGCATCCAGGGAACAGTGGGTTAACTTCCTTGCTCAGGGATAGAACAACATATTTTTTTAAACCTTGGATTCAATCCAGCAACCTTTCAATGACTGGCCCAACACTCTAACCACTAGGCTACCTGATGTAGTAGTATCCAGGAAACTGCATATTTGGGTAAACAACAATAGCCCTAGTTCTTACAAATGTAGGATCTTCATTTGAGGCAGTTTGCTACAGCAGGAAAATAATCCTGCAGCAACAGGAAATGTGAAGGATTATGTGGATTACAATTAATGGACATTTTTGTTCGGGTTGATACATTTTTTCGTAAATGTCAAACTTCAGACGACTTTTTAAACCTCAAATGCACTACAAGTTGTACATTTCCTGAATTTCACTCCTGCAAACTAAGATCCTACATCTGTACCTGACTTTTGGAAAGATAATGTTTTATTTATTTTAATATTTCCTCTCAGATTCTGTCTTTGAAGTGTTTTAGTAAAGGGAGACCCAGTTCTTATTCACTCTGTTGGAACGCTCATGGAAATGAGTTTAGCAGGTCAGAAAGATAATACTGAATGAAGACTAGAGTGTATCAACCAAGGAGAACATGGGTACATCAGTCTGCCTGCGCTTATATGTGTCTGTAGAGCTCTCAAAACATTAAACAGAAATGTATATTCAACTTGACCTATTTGCAGAACTGAGTAAGTTTCAAGCTAATATATTAAGTACATAGATAGATTAATACCCACTTTAAATGTTCACCATTAATTAACACATGGATGATACATATAAGGGAGTGAGAGGGGGCATAACGCACCCCCATTGAAAAGGCCACTCTGCTAGCTCCAGTCCAGATATTAGTCAGCAACGCTATTAGTCTTAATGGCTGTTCTCAGGCAAAGGATCTGGGCTGTCCTTTTAAGAGTAAATACAAGGAGCTCATTAAGCCAAAACAAAGATGGGCAGTGAGAGGGAGAGAGAGGAGAGTGACTGACTGACTGAAATGAATTGAAAGATACCCTTAAACCACCCCTCCCACCCTCTTGATGGCCCCTTGTGAGGAGCAGTGAGACCGCAGAGGCCACATGACATCTCTGCCTGGCATTTCCACTATGGCTGATATCTGTCAAGTGAAACATTATCCAGGTTCGCTAATGGAGATGGTGAAAGATCTCTATTTAAAAATCCATACATGATCAATACGCCTGGCTCCCCTAACTCCCAATCCCATTTAGAGGTATACTGTAGCTACGTACATGCATAATCATGTTGCCTTGCATATTAGGATGGACCATATTGACTTATCTAGCTAACTATGTTATTTTGTGTATGCAGACCTGTGTAGATTGGATGCTGATACACTGGCTAAATCCAATGTCACTGTATTGTTTGTTTGAGGAATTAATTCCACATCTCACAAACAATGAAACGATTGTACTTTAGCTGTCTACTTCTACCAGTAATCTTGTCTTGGACAGACCGTCTTACTGTTGTCAACATCGCTAGGTTCCACTAAAGAAGCAACGAGACCTGCATGTGACAATTGCAATGACAATCTGTTGCCATGGCAGGTAATTACCATATGGTTGTCTTTGTTCCAAGTGGAGCACCAGCACCCTTTCACTCTTGCTCATATATTCAGCCATTTTCCTACAAGAGGCATAACTAAATCTTGATTCAATTTCCGAAATAACACGCTGACTGTCCCTCGTCGGAGTAGGCTAAAAAACTGACTAACACATGAAATGGAACTTATAGATAAAACAGTAACCCTTACAAATCAAATTAGCTGTGATGGCCATGATGACAGGGGCCTCAATTTGATTTGTGTCGATAAAGAGCCAATAGATCCATTTATTTGGAATTTTATGTGTCCACTGAGCAATGATGGTTTTAGCATTTAAATCTTGGTGGGGCAAACTCCCCCCCAAATGTTTTTATGGATGCCAGGAAATCCACTACACAACACAACACTAAACAATGCATGAATTGCACTATAATGGTGACAAACGGTGCCCACAAACTGTTGGGGCCTACATAAAGCTGTCCCAACAGCAGAGTCCCAACAGCAGTCCCAACACCTTACCACTGCTACACCTGGATATTAGCAGAGCCTTGTCTGGCAGCGAAACAGTTCATTCAGCCTTGTTGTGCTGTGCTCACTTGAACAGGAAGGTGGTGCGGCGGTCCTTCGTAGGCTAATTTTGTCATCAAACTTCATCATGAAAGTCTGGCATTCTCTGTATTTATGGGGTTTTCAAGACAACTGAGAACTCTGAAAAAAACAAGGTTGAATCATGACGTCAGTGATCTTCAGGTCGAAGCTCTAGAAAGAGGCCCGAGAATCCCGACTTGGAATTCTGAGTTGGATGCTCTTTTTTCCAGAGTTTTTTCCCGGTTCCAAGTTTCCAGCTGGATTGACAACATGCCCAATGTTAAATGTTTATCCTTTCAAGCTTGTGAAAGAGACCCCTAAACCCAGAATTGGACCACGCGCCCACTCCACTGAATAGCAGGCTAGTGATTTCTTCGATTTGATTCATGATGATGACTGCTGGCTTGCTAGCTAAGATTTTGAAAGTATGATGTCGACATAATCAGTCCAATCAAAGCTACGGTAGATATAACGTGATTTGACATCATTTTATATGTGGCCAATGACCATGAGCCTTCTTGGATGGGCAATTCTAATGTAACCCTGTCATAGCAGCACCCAAGGAGCTTAAATCTTTGAGCTCTCCCCATAGATTTTGCGGTGGCGTAGTGTCCCAATGAGTGATAGAACACCGAGCCAATCACAGGTGCAACTACAGAACATTACCAACCCCTACACTCCATATGTTCCGCTGGCTGCCCAATCACCACAGAAAGCACTGAGCTAGGCTGAAACACCTGTTTGTATGGATGCTTTATTAACTCAATGATAAAACATTTTTACATTGTTTGCAAACTTATATCTGACACATATTAGTGCCAAAATAACATGCAAAACAGGGGCAACATAAAAAAATAAATAATCTATATTTGTTTTGGTGGGGGGGGGGCAAAATATGCTCTGCCCCACCTGCCCTGAATGACTGGTTGCCACTGCCACTGATTGATTTAGGATATGTTTCAAGTTTCAGGAGCATCATATCCTGTGCATTCTACCAAGACGTCATCCCTTTTCAAAAGCCTGAGAGGCAGTTCTGTAAAAAGACAGGCTTGGTTTTTATTGATCAGTACAAGGTGAACAGGAAATACTCTGAGGTGTTTATGAGGACGCTTGGACCCTTGGAGTTGGACACAGATGGTCCCCTTAGCCTGAAATGCTTGTTACAGTGCCTTCAGAAAGTATTCAGACCTAAGAAATTGCCTAACTAATCAGCTGTCCAAAATAGCCTACTACCAGCCTCCGAATTGGACTAATTTGCGTGAACATGCGGATGATTGATTCTCATAGAAAGACAGCAGGCAAGAATGTAATTGAATTGTGAATCACTGGTGGAGTTTGTTTGCATGGCCCGATGCTCCGGTATGTTGGAGATTTCACTTAAAGACCAATGGAATGGTGTAAAATGAGAACTATGCCTACCCGGGGAACCGGGCCATGCAAAACGAGTTTGACCACTGGCGGCAGAAACGCCGCCCCTTCAGATGCCGGTGGTACATTTAGGCTCCACGGAGGGAACAACACAACCTATTTCGTACTGCTCAGTCAGAGCGACAGAAACGCCCTGACGGAGATAGATAGCAGGAGGGAATGAGAGAGAGAGAGAGAGAGAGAGAGAGAGAGAGAGAGAGAGAGAGAGAGAGAGAGAGAGAGAGAGAGAGTAGCGGACAGAGAGTAGCGGACAGAGAGCGATTGAAAGAGAAGTTTGTAGACTTACTGGATACATTTTGGTGGAGATAAATTGAAGCGGGAGGACAGGAAAAACGCAATATTGTTTTTGAGTAAATCAAAACTTTATTGGACGGCAAGGGATTTTTTATATTTTTTTTTGTAAATTATACGGGATTCTTGTTTTAGAGAGAGAGACTAAATTGATCATCCCGTTATCGAACAAATTGATCTGATGATCATGACGGCAGCTGTCGATATGAAACCGACATTAACCATCATAAAGTCTGAAAGAATGGACGGTGAGTACAGCAACTTTTGTTTTTTGGCTGACTTGTAATTACTGTTGCCTATGATCGCTCCGTATGTTTCATGTTGTGCGATGCATAGCGGCTTGCATTTAAAACTCTGGTCAACTTTTATAAGGCAAATGCCATCCTATGTAGTGCAACATGTATCAATGGAGGTAATAAGTATTTTTCTATGATAAAGCCATCATTTAGCCTAACGGGATATGTCCGTGTCCTATCGCGTCTTCACAATTGTTGTGCATGCAAAACATTCATTTGTTTATTGTGTAAACGAATAAGACAACGTTTTTGGATAAATGTTTGTGGATCAGTTGTGCTGGATAAAGTTGTGCTGGATAAAATAAGGGACAAAGGGAAATACATTATTACTCTTATGCAATTTAGGCTAAATGGTATTCCCGTTTACATAATTGTATTTCTTAATCGTCCATCTCATGTTCTCAACATACCGGTCTAATGCTCTGTGTCACACGGCTAGACTGCAGGCTAAAGCTGCAGCTGCTGAACCCTGCATTAGACTGACAATCATATTTCATGGATGAAGAGTTAATTCACGAGTAGTCATGATTGAACTATTTAACCTATATGAACACTTAGTTCAACTATGGCAAAGAACATGTTGAGACTAAAGCAATCAGTATGATATTCTGCATACTAGTGTTTGAAAAGTTCCCGTGTGTTTAAAAAAAATATGTTAATTTGACAGTTGACACTTCTACTCAGTCATAAAACGTTTGTTAATTTGAATACATTATTTATGGAGCTGTACAGTAGCCTTGTGCCTTCAGTATGTGCCTTTAGTATGTGCCTTTAGTATGTGCCTTTGGTGTATTTTCTTCCCTTTTCAAATTAGTTCCCTCTCTAGAGTAAGCCTTCTCTTTCATGCTGAGTAGATCTTGCCTTGCCGGGCACCTACTATCATAATCCCATCTCCCTCCCTGGCCACCCAGAGTAGCCCCAGTCCAGGGAGGGGGTGTCATATCAGGCATGCTGCTGTCTGCATGGGAAACCACCACTGGTGCCCAGTCATCAGTACTACCCCTCTCCTTTCCCCCTCTCCTCTCCTCTCCCCCTCTCCTCTCCCCCTCTCCTTTCCCCCTTTCCTCTGCTCCTCTCCTTTCCCCCTCTCCTTTCCCCCTCTCCTCTCCTCTCCCCCTCTCCTTTCCCCCTTTCCTCTGCTCCTCTCCTTTCCCCCTCTCCTTTCCCCCTCTCCTCTCCCCCTCTCCTTTCCCCCTCTCCTCACCCCTCTCCTTTCCCCCTCTCCTTTCACCCTCTCCTCTCCTCTCCTTTCCCCATCTCCTCTCCTCCTCTCCTTTCCCCTCTCCTCTCCCCTTCTCCTTTCCCCCTCCCCTCCTCTCCTTTCCCCCTCTCCTCTCCCCTTCTCCGTTCCCCCTCTCCTTCCCCCCTCTCCTCTTCTCCTCGTGCTGAGGGGTTTAGCCAGAGCCTCAAGAGAGAACCAGAGGCAGACAGGGTTGATGACTGTGCAGGCCTGAAGGCTGGATATCCTGCCTGTTGCCCGTAAGGCCAGGTCATGGTTGCACTGGGCTGGGGAATGGAGTGCAAGCCCACACAACATAGTGTTTGAGTCTGTATTTAGAACTCTGTGGTTTAATTCCCTTCAAAGTGACACTGTTCTTTTACATTTAGAGTCAGGCTGATTTCACTCTTTCTTCCTTCATTGAGAGGGCTGACTGGGCTTTAAAAGCTAACATTAGGCTAATATTCAAATCTATACATTTATGGCTTCAGAAGTGTGACAGCTGTTAAGGTGGCAAAGGCTTGAGATGCCATAGAAACATGATACATACACTCCTCCGTAACCCGTTATGCAGAAAAATAAGAAGAAAGTGTAATGACTCCTTGAGGTCAAGCACCGGAGATGTGTTCACCACCTTAACTCAGATTACACCTGCAGGAGGAGAGCACGCACGTACACACACGCGTGTGCGCACATACACACATACGCACACACACTCATGGTAACGCACTCATATCAAAAAGTTGCTGACAGCTGCAGTGGGGTTGCCAAAACATACCGCTATCTTGCAAAGCCATTTCGCAATGCTAGCTTTCTCTGCCGACCGTGTGTGCTGGGGTCAGGCTGTAGCTGCCAAGACTCTCTATATCAGACATACACATTACATCTACTCCTTCCCCGTTTCCATGTAGCTAGCTTCTCTCACTGCAAATAGGACAGTAGACCAGTGGCCCACTGTTCCTCCGTGGCTGAGTTATACTGAGTAGGCATGACAGAACATGACAGGATCTTTGTGAATGGTGGAAAGGTTTAAGTGAGCCATAGAGTGATGATACCTAGGCAGAGGATTTTGTTATTCTCTATCTATGTGCACACACACACACACACACACACACACACACACACACACACACACACACACACACACACACACACACACACACACACACACACACACACACACACACACACACACACACACACACACACACACACACACACACACACACACACACTCACACACATTCATAGATGACCAACAGGGTCAAGTAATAATCACAATGGTTGTAGAGGGTGCAACGCACGCACACGCACGCGCATGCACGCAGGCACACACACACACACACACACACACACACACACACACACACACACACACACACACACACACACACACACACACACACACACACACACACACACACACACACACACACACACACACACGCACACACACGCACACACACACACACAGCAAGACAATAGGATTAAGTGGTTGGAGTACATCTCATTGTCTTGTTTATTTTTCTATCTTTGTGAAGGTGCAGTGAGTGTCAGTTTACTGAAGCTTTTTTCACTCTATCCCACTGAGATAATTCATTTTAAGTGTCTACAGACTGTGGAGGTTAGGGGTGATCCCAAACAAAGCTGTTTATATACCAAAAAGCAGGTTCCTGAGTGTTACTGTATAAGTACTGACATAGTAGATCCTTCATTCCCACACAGAAGTCAGATTTGAAATGAGTAGAGTCAATGATATATTGGGAAATACAAGTGAAAGATTTCTACAAGCAAGTGAATACTTGGCAATAAAGTGCTGCTATATTGAATTAGATTTGACTGTAAGCCCAGTCCAATGTAGAGCATGGTGCAGTAGCTGATTACTCAGTTTATCAAGTAGCCATAACAAAACGATAAAGCTAAGGAGTGGAGCTGCGAATGCTGAGATAAGTCCGATTCCTTCTCAAGACGGGGGGTGTTGGATTGCAAAATAACAGGGCCCCTTTTTCTGATTTCAAAAGAATGTAGCTCATGGCTTCTTTACAGTGCTGTACTTACACTATTCCTACCACTCTGTATCGTGTATAAGGACATGTGCTTTCATGTACTGACTGAGTCCTCCCTGCATGGTCTAGGATTCCTCTCTCTCTGTTCTTCAGGTCTGCAGGTCAGGGTTCATTGACTGAGAGGAATGTGTGTGGCAGGCAGGCCTGCTGGGTGCGAGTCTCCCTTTTATCTGGTTAAGACGCGGCTGCTTGTCTTAACTGGCATGCTGCACCACCGGGCTGGGCGGCTACACTCAGGGCCCCCTATGCCACCACACACCCATGTCACATACAGCCAGCCAGGGTCCACAATGGGCCAGGAGCCAGAGGCTGACGCCCGACTGTCCCTCCCCATTTTGGTGCCTGTTGGTATGGTGAGGAGTGTTTTCCTTCTGGGCAGGGTGGCTAAAATAAGCATGTGTCAGCTCAGGGCTGGTTTGACAGTGTCAGCACTCCTCCAGTAGTGCTGTGTAAAATGCAAAATGTGCCCGTGTTTGAGCCCGCCTGGCCATTTGGCAGCTGTGCAAATAGCGGTGGTGCGATTTAGGCTCCTCTGATGTGGGTTGGTGCTGCTGGACCCAACAGAACAAAGAGGTATGCTGCAGTCCATTTCACTTTGCCAAATCAAGTAATGGCCAACCAGGATGTTCGATCAAAAGCACTTTTTGGTGTCTGGTATTTGGTGCTTTACCCATAGTAATTCAACAGTGTTTAGCTAAACAATGTCTCCATAATGCCAGGCTGCCGTTGTGCCCAGTGGATACACTGAATGCCCAGTCTCCCGAATGTGCCTCAGACTCATCTCATGTGGGGCAGATGTTTCAAAGCCTGGGCTGTTGGTAGAATGGTTGTCTATGAAGAGGAATACTTTTCTACTGGCCACAATGACCCAGTGTCTCTGCTGTGAATGGGCTATGATGTCACCCTATAATATCATTAAATGGGCATCTCCTCCCTCCTCCTTCTCCTCCTTCGTTCATTCATCTCTCTGACCTTAGTCCTGCCCTGTTAATCTGTGAAACATTATCGTGCGTGGGCAAAATCGGGATGTCTCTCTTGTGACTACACGCATTAATTTAGCCTTTCAGAACTTAGTCATATAAAAGTAGGCGTGCTACCTTGTGATACATCAGTGTGCTAAATAGTAAGCATATGTGGAGAGTGAGCGCAAGAAAGGCATTTGAAGGTGTGGCACATACTGTAAGATGTGCTGAAAGCATAGGCATGTGTGGAATCGGGTTGAAAAATTAATTTGGTTGTACTCTAAATCTTTTTGAAGTTCTATAACGGTATGTGAACTTCTTGAAAGATGATTTCTTTAGACCTTGTCAAAAACAGAATAGATTCATCTCTTGGAGTGTAGCCTTCACCAATAAGCCTTCTCGAGACGCCAACCAAAACAAAGAAACAGCATGTCCACGAGTTAGGAAAGAAGAAGTAACAAGCTTGAAGGTTTTTTACAGCCTCCTCCCTCTCATTGCTCCTCTCCCCCTCTCCTTCCTCTTTTCCATCCCCTCTGTGGGCCACATGAGCATCTCTCAGTCTAACGTCACCTCAGACCTTGATGTGGCGTCGGCCTGTCTCATCTCAGCCGTCTGTCAGTCTCTGCTAATCACTGAGTCACAGCACCCGCCACACCACCGCGTGCCACCGGCTGCCTCCTGCCGCCACAGGCCCTTCCTCTCCCTATTACTCTACATTACTGTGCTGACTGGGAGAGCTAACTGGTGGGCTCCATGCTGCCTCACCAAACCATAGCTGTGTCTGGAGGTGTGGCCAACCACCTCCCACACGTCCCACCATTCCCTGTGTGTTGCACTACATGTATTTCTGTCCCCATACTGCTGTTTTACAATTCCTCATCGGGAGGTTGTTTGCCCAGAGTAAACAATGCTTTGTCTGGTATAGACATCAATCTGGTGTCCTCTGCGGATGGCCCAGTCGTTTGCTTACGGCCAGTGGCCCAGATTTTCCTAATTCCTTTCGGTAAGCATTTTCAGTTTTCTGCAGACCACCTGTTTTTGGAGTCAGCATGTGGGCTGCTTTTGTAATCAGGCTAGTAGTGAACGTCCCATGAGCCACAGACTGTATGTCAACCCTACTACATCAGAGGGCTATTGACAAGCAGGTCTGCTCTCCTTAGCAGAGAACAATAAGGAAAGCTGTGTCGGGGGAGGAGAGTTCTATGATGTAGGTGAGACTCTGTGGCGCTCTCATGTCGAGTCGAGCCTCAGTGATGCAGGCACAGTCAAATCAGTGGCACATGTGCTCTGCTCTGGCACCCCAAGGAAGGGGGGTTGGGGCTGGGGTTGGGGCTCAGGCTGTGGTTGGTTGAGAGTTGGGTGTTTGTAACAGCTGGATGCCTTAGCTTTTTTTTTTCACCTTTATTTAACCAGGTAGGCCAGTTGAGAACAAGTTCTCATTTACAACTGCAACATGGCTCCTTCTCTCTCTTTCTTCATATCTGCATATTTTGGATGGAGTGAGTGGCCTGGCCTGGCAATCTCCAGACTGAGTGTTGCTAATAACAGTTACTGTGGGCATCTGGAGGAGTCCCAAGGGCCCATCCTATTGAGAACTTGTCTTTGACACCGTTCACTTCTACCACTAAAGAGCTGCTGGGACACAGTCCACTGGCAGTTTCTCATAAAACCACATTAAGAGGTCTCTCTACATGCTCCTGCCTCAACACTCAGACCTCAGACTCCAGTGTGTTTTTATGGGAACCTCTGAGGAATAAATTACAAATACTGAGTAAATAACAACATTCTTTTAGAAAGCCTAATTTCTTTCGTCATGTTTACTCACGGCAAGAGGAACCCAATGTTAAGTCCAGTCATTCGTTGACAGTGTGAGTCACATCTACTCAATGTTTTGCCTATACCTGCATTTGGATGAGTGTGTGAGTGAGTGTAAGGGTATGTACGCTTCCGTGCATATTGTCCATGAGTTGCTGTTATCTGTTACACATCATTTGATCAGCACACACACAGCTTTATCTCTCTGAAGTGTTGCATTGCATCAGAAACGACCTCTATTGAGACGGAGGAGAAAAAAAGAAGAAGTACCCAGACGTTTGATATGTTTTACAAACACTAATTTCAACTCGAAAACAGCAACGATCCATCCAAAATAGAGGGTAATTCAACTACAGTATTTGACCTCCAACCATTTTCTAAGGGGCCACAGTCATTTTCGGTCACACTAAAGGCACACAAGAAAGCTGTGAGAAACACATTAGTGATTGTAAAACACCAGAGGAATGTATGACACGCAACAGGAAAACAATGTGGTCTGCAGGGAATTTATTTATCCACTATCTGTCTCTCATGCTTTAGAATGAGCAGAGCGCATTAAGCTGTGTGATGTAGAATTGTATCCATGGCTCATAGTGTTTGTGTGTGTAGAATGTCACAAAGAGAACTGTTGAATGAATGAATATTCCATTAATATGACGGATTCCCCCTACTTTCAGTCGGTATCGCTTCCCGCCATATTTCAGAATGGTGTCAGGAAACTGTACTCACGGAATGTTGCAGTTTAGACAAAAGGGGGCCAGGCATGGTGGGTTTGTTAGAAGAATGCAAGCGAGCGAGTAAACTGTTTGTCAGATATTTTGTGTGTTTGCTTTAACGCCTAAACAGTTCCCCCAGAGCATCCCCTGTGTGTTTACAGCAAGGCTGGGGCCAGGGAAAGCTGCTACATGGCGCTAATCTCTCACCACCTGCTCTGCTCTCTTGAATGTACTCTAACAGCTAGCCAGAGCCCTGGTTAACTCACAAACAGCATAGAACAGACTTCTCCTGCTTTTATCCCTTGTTCCTTGCCTTGGGTGGATTGGAGGGCTGTGAAATTCTGAAATGTGCTGTAGGTGTTTTTCATAGAGAGTTGGGGCATTGCACAATCTGTGTATGTAGTTTTGCGTTGTGAGACATTTTGTAACCCAGTCGTTACTTCTATTTTGAAGACGCATAAAACCATCTGGTCTTTCTCTATGATTGAAGCATTGAGTGTATGATCATGAGCAGCATATATGGTGACCATGAGCCATTAGTAAGAGCTTTGTCTCGGTTTTATCCCAATTTCCACCAGCATTCAAGAGAAATACACTCCACCAGGCATAGCCAGCGATCAATTGAAAAAGGCAGCTAATGTCATCACGCAAGAACTAAGACTGGTAAACAATATGGACTTAATGCACTTACTACACATCAGAAACTAATGTGATTTCAAAGATAGAGAAGAGAGAAAGAGAGAAGAGCAGCAATGGAGCATTAGTCTCTGTTAGCATCAGAGTGGTGTTCCTTGAGAGCTATGTGCTTGTGTTGTAAAGAGAGACAGACAGACTGAAGAGTAGTTTCAGGTCTGGTCAACAGTAGTAGTAGTTACTGCTCTGGTCAACAGTAATAGTAGTTACTGGTCTGGTCAACAGTAGTAGTAGTTACTGCTCTGGTCAACAGTAATAGTAGTTACTGGTCTGGTCAACAGTAGTAGTAGTTACTGCTCTGGTCAACAGTAATAGTAGTTACTGCTCTGGTCAACAGTAATAGTAGTTACTGCTCTGGTCAACAGTAGTAGTAGTTACTGCTCTGGTCAACAGTAATAGTAGTTACTGCTCTGGTCAACAGTAGTAGTAGTTACTGCTCTGGTCAACAGTAGTAGTAGTTACTGCTCTGGTCAACAGTAATAGTAGTTACTGCTCTGGTCAACAGTAGTAGTAGTTACTGCTCTGGTCAACAGTAGTAGTAGTTACTGCTCTGGTCAACAGTAGTAGTAGTTACTGCTCTGGTCAACAGTAATAGTAGTTACTGCTCTGGTCAACAGTAGTAGTAGTAACAGGTCTGGTCAACAGTAGTAGTAGTTACTGCTCTGGTCAACAGTAGTAGTAGTTACTGCTCTGGTCAACAGTAGTAGTAGTTACTGCTCTGGTCAACAGTAATAGTAGTTACTGCTCTGGTCAACAGTAGTAGTAGTTACTGCTCTGGTCAACAGTAGTAGTAGTTACTGCTCTGGTCAACAGTAATAGTAGTTACTGCTCTGGTCAACAGTAGTAGTAGTTACTGCTCTGGTCAACAGTAGTAGTAGTTACTGCTCTGGTCAACAGTAGTAGTAGTTACTGCTCTGGTCAACAGTAATAGTAGTTACTGCTCTGGTCAACAGTAGTAGTAGTAACAGGTCTGGTCAACAGTAGTAGTAGTTACTGCTCTGGTCAACAGTAATAGTAGTTACTGCTCTGGTCAACAGTAATAGTAGTTACTGCTCTGGTCAACAGTAGTAGTAGTTACTGCTCTGGTCAACAGTAATAGTAAAGTCTGGTCAACTATTCTAACTAGTCGCTATACTAGTAGTTATGGGTCTGGTCAACAGTAGTAGTAGTTATAGTAGTAGTTAAGGGTCTGGTCAACAGTAGTAGTAGTTATGGGTCTGGTCAACAATAGTAGTAGTTATAGTAGTAGTTATGGTTCTGGTCAACAGTAGTAGTAGTTGTAGTAGTAGTTATGGGTATGGTCAACAGTAGTAGTAGTTATAGTAGTAGTTATGGGTCTGGTCAACAGTTGTAGTCGCTATACTAGTAGTTATGGGTCTGGTCAACAGTAGTAGTAGCTATACTAGTAGTTATGGGTCTGGTCAACAGTTGTAGTCGCTATACTAGTAGTTATGGGTCTGGTCAACAGTTGTAGTCGCTATACTAGTAGTTATGGGTCTGGTCAACAGTAGTAGTAGCTATACTAGTAGTTATGGGTCTGGTCAACAATAGTAGTAGTTATGGGTCTGGCCAAAAGTAGTAGTAGTTGCAGGTCTGGTCAACAGTAGTAGTAGTTATAGTAGTAGTTAAGGGTTTGGTCAGCAGTAGTAGTAGTTCCTGGTCTGGTAAACAGTAGTAGTAGTTACGGGTCTGGTCAACAGTAGTAGTAGTTATAGTAGTAGTTATGGGTCTGGTCAACTGTAGTAGTAATTATAGTAGTAGTTATGGGTCTGGTCAACAGTAGTAGTAGCTCTACTAGTAGTTATGGGTCTGGTCAACAGTAGTAGTAGTTATAGTAGTAGTTATGGGTCTGGTCAACAGTAGTAGTAGTTATAGTAGTAGTTATGGGTCTGGTCAACAGTAGTAGTAGTTATAGTAGTAGTTATGGGTCTGGTCAACAGTAGTAGTAGTTATAGTAGTAGTTATGGGTCTGGTCAACAGTAGTATTAGTTATAGTAGTAGTTACAGGTCTGGTCAACAGTAATAGTAGTTACAGGTCTGATCAACATTAGTAGTCGCTACAGGTCTGGTCAACGGTAGTAGTAGTTACAGGTCTGGTCAACAGTAATAGTAGTTACAGGTCTGGTCAACAGTAATAGTAGTTACAGGTCTGGTCAATAGTAATAGTAGTTACAGGTCTGGTCAACAGTAGTAGTAGTTATAGTAGTAGTTCTGGTTCTGGTAAACAGTAGTAGTAGTCACAGGTCTGGTCAACAGTAGTAGTAGTTACAGGTCTGGTCAACGGTAGTAGTAGTCACAGGTCTGGTCAACAGTAGTAGTAGTTACATGTCTGGTCAACGGTAGTAGTAGTTACAGGTCTGGTCAACGGTAGTAGTCACAGGTCTGGTCAACAGTAGTAGTAGTTACATGTCTGGTCAACGGTAGTAGTAGTTACAGGTCTGGTCAACGGTAGTAGTAGTCACAGGTCTGGTCAACAGTAGTAGTAGTTACATGTTTGGTCAATGGTAGTAGTAGTTACAGGTCTGGTCAACAGTAGTAGTAGTTACAGGTCTGGTCAATGGTAGTAGTAGTCACAGGTCTGGTCAACAGTAGTAGTAGTTACATGTCTGGTCAACGGTAGTAGTAGTTACAGGTCTGGTCAACAGTAGTAGTAGTTACAGGTCTGGTCAATGGTAGTAGTAGTTACAGGTCTGGTCAACAGTAGTAGTATTTTATTACTTTTTATTTTATTTTATTTCACCTTTATTTAACCAGGTAGTTTAGTTGAGAACAAGTTCTCATTTGCAGCTGTGACCTGGCCAAGATAAAGGAAAGCAGTTCGACACATAAAACAACACGGAGTTACACATGGAATAAACAAACATATAATCAATAATACAGTAGTAAAAGTATCTATACAGCATGTGCAAATGAGGTAGGATAAGGGAGGTAAGGCAATAAATAGGCCATGGTGGCAAAGTAATTACAATATAGCAACTGAACACTTGAATGTTAGAATGTGCAGAAGATGAATGTGCAAGTAGAGATACTGGGGTGCAAAGGAGCAAGATAAATAAATAAATACAGTATTGGGATGAGGTAAATGGATGGGCTATTTACAGATGGGCTATGTACAGGTGCAGTGATCTGTGAGCTGCTCTGACAGCTGGTGCTTAAAGCTCGTGAGATAGATAAGAGTCTCCAGCTTTAGTGATTTTTGCAGTTTGTTGCAGTCATTGGCAGCAGAGAACTGGAAGGAGAGGCGGCCAAAGGAAGAATTGGCTTTGGGGGTGACCAGTGAGATATACCTACTGCAGCGCGTGCTACGTCTGGGTGCTGCTATGGTGACCAGTGAGCTGAGATAAGGCGGGGCTTTACCTAGCAAAGACTTGTAGATGGCCTGGAGCCAGTGGGTTTGGCGATGAGTATGAAGCGAGGGCCAGCCAACGAGAGCATACAGGTCGTATTGGTTGGTAGTATATGGGGCTTTGGTGACAAAACGGATGGCACTGTGATAGACTGCATCCAATTTGCTGAGTAGGGTGTTGGAGGCTATTTTGTGAATTACATCTCCAAAGTTGAGGATCGGTAGGATGGTCAGTTTTACAATGGTATGTTTGGCAGCATGGGTGAAGGATGCTTGGTTGAAAAATAGGAAGCCAATTCTAGATTTAATTTTGGATTGGAGGTGTTTAATGTGAGTCTGGAAGGAGAGTTTACAGTCTAACCAGACACCTAGGTATTTGTAGTTGTCCACATATTCTAAGTCAAAACTGTCCAGAGTAGTGATGCTGGACGGGCGGGAAGGTGCAGGCAGTGATGGGTTGAAGAGCATTTAGTTTTACTTGTATTTCAGAGCAGTTGGAGGCCACAGAAGGAGAGTTGTATGGCATTGAAGCTCGTCTGGAGGTTTGTTAACACAGTGTCCAAAGAAGGGCCAGAAGTATACAGAATGGTGTCATCTGCGTAGAGGTGGATCAAAGAATCACCAGCAGCAAGAGCGACATCATTGATGTATACAGAGAAGAGAGTGGCCCAAGAATTGAACCCTGTTGCAGCCTCATAGTGACTGACAGAGGTCCGGACAACAGGCCCTCCGATTTGAGACACTGAACTCTATCTGAGAAGCAGTTGGTGAACCAGGCGAGGCAATCATTTGAGAAACCAAGGCTGTTGAGTCTGCCAATAAGAATGTTGTGATTGACAGAGTCGAAAGCCTTAGCCAGGTTGATGAGTATTGCTGCACAATAATGTCTCTTATTGATGGCGGTTATGATATCGTTTAGGACCTTGCGATTGGCTGAGGTGCACCCATGACCAGCTCTGAAACCAGATTGCATAGAGGAGAAGGTATGGTGGGATTCGAAATGGTCCGTAATCTGTTTGTTAACTTGGCCTCCGAAGACCTTAGAAAGGCAGGGCAGGATAGATATAGGTCTGTAGCAGTTTGGGTCTAGAGTGTCTCCCCCTTTGAAGAGGGGGATGACCGCGGCCGCTTTCCAATCTATGGGAATCTCAGACGATACGAAAGAGAGGTTGAACAGGCTGGAAATAGGGGCTGGTAATTTCGGCAGATCATTTTAGAAAGAGAGGGTCCAGAATGTCTAGCTCAGCTGATTTGTAGGGGTCCAGATTTTGCAGCTAGTAGTTACGGGTCTGTTTCAACAGTAGTAGTAGTTCCGGGTCTGGTCAACAGTAGGAGTAGTTACTGGTCTGGTCAACAGTAGTAGTAGTAGTTACTGCTCTGGTCAACAGTAGTAGTAGTTACGGATCTGGTCAACAGTAGTAGTAGTAACAGGTCTGGTCAACAGTAGTAGTTACGGGTCTGGTCAACAGTAGTAGTAGTAACAGGTCTGGTCAACAGTAGTAGTAGTAGTTACTGCTCTGGTCAACAGTAGTAGTAGTTATAGGTCTGGTCAACAGTAGTAGTAGTAACAGGTCTGGTCAACAGTAGTAGTTACGGGTCTGGTCAACAGTAGTAGTAGTAACAGGTCTGGTCAACAGTAATAGTAGTTACAGGTCTGGTCAACAGTAGTAGTAGTAACAGGTCTGGTCAACAGTAATAGTAGTTACAGGTCTGGTCAACAGTAATAGTAGTTACAGGTCTGGTCAACAGTAGTAGTAGTAACAGGTCTGGTCAACAGTAGTAGTAGTTACAGGTCTGGACAACAGTAGTAGTAGTTACAGGTCTGATCAACATTAGTAGTAGTTACAGGTCTGGTCAACAGTAGTAGTAGTTACAGGTCTGGTCAACAGTAGTAGTAGTTACAGGTCTGGTCAACAGTAATAGTAGTTACACGTCTGGTCAACAGTAATAGTAGTTACAGGTCTGGTCAACAGTAGTAGTAGTAACAGGTCTGGTCAACAGTAGTAGTAGTTACAGGTCTGGTCAACAGTAGTAGTAGTTACAGGTCTGGTCAACAGTAGTAGTAGTAACAGGTCTGGTCAACAGTAACAGTAGTTACAGGTCTGGTCAACAGTAGTAGTAGTTACAGGTCTGGTCAACAGTAGTAGTAGTTACAGGTCTGGTCAACAGTAGTAGTAGTAGTAGTAACAGGTCTGTTCAACATTAGTAGTAGTAACAGGTCTGGTCAACAGTAGTAGTACTTACAGGTCTGGTCAACAGTAGTAGTAGTTACAGGTCTGGTCAACAGTAGTAGTAATTACAGGTCTGGTCAACAGTAATAGTAGTTACTGGTCTGGTCAACAGTAGTAGTAGTTACTGGTCTGGTCAACAGTAATAGTAGTTACAGGTCTGGTCAACAGTAGTGGTAGTTACAGGTCTGGTCAACAGTAGTAGTAGTAGTAGTAACAGGTCTGTTCAACATTAGTAGTAGTAACAGGTCTGGTCAACAGTAGTAGTAGTTACAGGTCTGGTCAACAGTAGTAGTAGTTACAGGTCTGGTCAACAGTAGTAGTAGTAATTACAGGTCTGGTCAACAGTAGTGGTAGTTACAGGTCTGGTCAACAGTAGTCGTAGTTACAGGTCTAGTCAACAGAAATAGTAGTTACAGGTCTGGTCAACAGTAATTGTAGTTACAGGTCTGGTCAACAGTAGTAGTAATTACAGGTCTGGTCAACAGTAGTAGTAGTTACAGGTCTGGTCAACAGTAGTAGTAGTTACAGGTCTGGTCAACAGTAGTCGTAGTTACAGGTCTGGTCAACAGAAATAGTAGTTACAGGTCTGGTCAACAGTAGTAGTAGTTACAGGTCTGGTCAACAGTAGTCGTAGTTACAGGTCTGGTCAACAGAAATAGTAGTTACAGGTCTGGTCAACAGTAATAGTAGTTACAGGTCTGGTCAACAGTAGTCGTAGTTACAGGTCTGGTCAACAGTAACAGTAGTTACAGGTCTGGTCAACAGTAATAGTAGTTACAGGTCTGGTCAACAGTAGTCGTAGTTACAGGTCTGGTCAACAGAAATAGTAGTTACAGGTCTGGTCAACAGTAATAGTAGTTACAGATCTGGTCAACAGTAGTAGTAGTTACAGGTCTGATCAACAGTAACAGTAGTTACAGGTCTGGTCAACAGTAGTCGTAGTTACAGGTCTGGTCAACAGTAACAGTAGTTACAGGTCTGGTCAACAGTAGTCGTAGTTACAGGTCTGGTCAACAGTAGTAGTAGTTACAGGACTGGTCAACAGTAATAGTAGTTACAGGTCTGGTCAACGGTAGTAGTAGTTACTGGTCTGGTCAACAGTAATAGTAGTTACTGGTCTGGTCAACAGTAATAGTAGTTACTGGTCTGGTCAACAGTAGTAGTAGTTACTGGTCTGGTCAACAGTAGTAGTAGTTACTGGTCTGGTCAACAGTAATAGTAGTTACTGGTCTGGTCAACAGTAATAGTAGTTACTGGTCTGGTCAACAGGAGTAGTAGTTACTGGTCTGGTCAACAGTAATAGTAGTTACTGGTCTGGTCAACAGTAGTAGTAGTTACTGGTCTGGTCAACAGTAGTCGTAGTAACAGGTCTGGTCAACAGTAATAGTAGTTACTGGTCTGGTCAACAGTAGTAGTAGTTACTTGTCTGGTCAACAGTAATAGTAGTTACTGGTCTGGTCAACAGTAATAGTAGTTACTGGTCTGGTCAACAGTAGTAGTAGTTACTGGTCTGGTCAACAGTAATAGTAGTTACTGGTCTGGTCAACAGTAATAGTAGTTACTGGTCTGGTCAACAGGAGTAGTAGTTACTGGTCTGGTCAACAGTAGTAGTAGTTACAGGTCTGGTCAACAGGAGTAGTAGTTACTGGTCTGGTCAACAGTAATAGTAGTAACAGGTCTGGTCAACAGTAGTCGTAGTTACAGGTCTGGTCAACAGAAATAGTAGTTACAGGTCTGGTCAACAGTAGTAGTAGTTACAGGTCTGGTCAACAGTAACAGTAGTTACAGGTCTGGTCAACAGTAGTAGTAGTTACAGGTCTGGTCAACAGCAATAGTTAGAGGTCTGGTCAACAGTAATAGTAGTTACTGGTCTGGTCAACAGGAGTAGTAGTTACTGGTCTGGTCAACAGTAATAGTAGTTACTGGTCTGGTCAACAGTAGTAGTAGTTACTGGTCTGGTCAACAGTAGTCGTAGTAACAGGTCTGGTCAACAGTAATAGTAGTTACTGGTCTGGTCAACAGTAGTAGTAGTTACTTGTCTGGTCAACAGTAATAGTAGTTACTGGTCTGGTCAACAGTAATAGTAGTTACTGGTCTGGTCAACAGTAATAGTAGTTACTGGTCTGGTCAACAGTAGTAGTAGTTACTGGTCTGGTCAACAGTAGTAGTAGTTACTTGTCTGGTCAACAGTAATAGTAGTTACTGGTCTGGTCAACAGTAATAGTAGTTACTGGTCTGGTCAACAGTAATAGTAGTTACTGGTCTGGTCAACAGTAATAGTAGTTACTGGTCTGGTCAACAGGAGTAGTAGTTACTGGTCTGGTCAACAGTAATAGTAGTTACTGGTCTGGTCAACAGTAATAGTAGTTACAGGTCTGGTCAACAGTAATAGTAGTTACAGGTCTGGTCAACAGTAATAGTAGTTACAGGTCTGGTCAACAGTAATAGTAGTTACTGGTCTGGTCAACAGTAATAGTAGTTACTGGTCTGGTCAACAGTAATAGTAGTTACAGGTCTGGGCAACAGTAATAGTTAGAGGTCTGGTCAACAGTAATAGTAGTTACTGGTCTGGTCAACAGTAGTAGTAGTTACTGGTCTGGTCAACAGTAATAGTAGTTACTGGTCTGGTCAACAGGAGTAGTAGTTACTGGTCTGGTCAACAGTAATAGTAGTTACTGGTCTGGTCAACAGGAGTAGTAGTTACTGGTCTGGTCAACAGTAATAGTAGTTACTGGTCTGGTCAACAGGAGTAGTAGTTACTGGTCTGGTCAACAGTAATAGTAGTTACTGGTCTGGTCAACAGGAGTAGTAGTTACTGGTCTGGTCAACAGTAATAGTAGTTACTGGTCTGGTCAACAGGAGTAGTAGTTACTGGTCTGGTCAACAGTAATAGTAGTTACAGGTCTGGTCAACAGGAGTAGTAGTTACTGGTCTGGTCAACAGTAATAGTAGTTACTGGTCTGGTCAACAGGAGTAGTAGTTACTGGTCTGGTCAACAGTAATAGTAGTTACAGGTCTGGTCAACAGTAACAGTAGTTACTGGTCTGGTCAACAGTAATAGTAGTTACTGGTCTGGACAACAGTAGTCGTAGTTACTGGTCTGGTCAACAGGAGTAGTAGTTACTGGTCTGGTCAACAGTAATATTAGTTACTGGTCTGGTCAACAGGAGTAGTAGTTACTGGTCTGGTCAACAGTAATAGTATTTACTGGTCTGGTCAACAGGAATAGTAGTTACTGGTCTGGTCAACAGTAGTAGTAGTTACTGGTCTGGTCAACAGTAATAGTAGTTACTGGTCTGGTCAACAGGAGTAGTAGTTACTGGTCTGGTCAACAGTAATAGTAGTTACAGGTCTGGTCAACAGTAATAGTAGTTTCTGGTCTGGTCAACAGTAATAGTAGTTACAGGTCTGGTCAACAGTAGTAGTAGTTACAGGTCTGGTCAACAGTAATAGTAGTTACTGGTCTGGTCAACAGTAATAGTAGTTACTGGTCTGGACAACAGTAGTCACAGTTACTGGTCTGGTCAACAGTAGTAGTAGTTACAGGTCTGGTCAACAGTAATAGTAGTTACTGGTCTGGTCAACAGTAATAGTAGTTACTGGTCTGGACAACAGTAGTCACAGTTACAGGTCTGGTCAACAGTAGTAGTAGTTACAGGTCTGGTCAACAGTAATAGTAGTTACAGGTCTGGTCAACAGTAGTAGTAGTTACAGGTCTGGTCAACAGGAGTAGTAGTTACAGGTCTGGTCAACAGTAATAGTAGTTACTGGTCTGGTCAACAGTAGTAGTAGTAACAGGTCTGGTCAACAGGAGTAGTAGTTACTGGTCTGGTCAACAGGAGTAGTAGTTACAGGTCTGGTCAACAGTAGTAGTAGTTACTGGTCTGGTCAACAGTAGTAGTAGTAACAGGTCTGGTCAACAGTAGTAGTAGTTACAGGTCTGGTCAACAGTAATAGTAGTTACTGGTCTGGTCAACAGGAGTAGTAGTTACAGGTCTGGTCAACAGTAGTAGTAGTTACAGGTCTGGTCAACAGTAGTAGTAGTTACAGGTCTGGTCAACAGTAATAGTAGTTACTGGTCTGGTCAACAGGAGTAGTAGTTACAGGTCTGGTCAACAGTAGTAGTAGTTACAGGTCTGGTCAACAGGAGTAGTAGTTACTGGTCTGGTCAACAGGAGTAGTAGTTACAGGTCTGGTCAACAGTAATAGTAGTTACTGGTCTGGTCAACAGTAATAGTAGTTACTGGTCTGGTCAACAGGAGTAGTAGTTACAGGTCTGGTCAACAGTAATAGTAGTTACTGGTCTGGTCAACAGTAATAGTAGTTACTGGTCTGGTCAACAGGAGTAGTAGTTACAGGTCTGGTCAACAGTAGTAGTAGTTACAGGTCTGGTCAACAGGAGTAGTAGTTACAGGTCTGGTCAACAGGAGTAGTAGTTACAGGTCTGGTCAACAGTAATAGTAGTTACTGGTCTGGTCAACAGGAGTAGTAGTTACAGGTCTGGTCAACAGGAGTAGTAGTTACAGGTCTGGTCAACAGTAACAGTAGTTACAGGTCTGGTCAACAGTAGTAGTAGTTACAGGTCTGGTCAACAGTAATAGTAGTTACAGGTCTGGTCTGGAGGCTGTGCACCACAGGCTTGTAAAGGGAGAGGGCGCCCCACAGACAGCGGTGGAGCCCTAAGAATAGCAACCGTGTTTCAACAGGATGAAATGGATGGCTAAATGAATTGGGTGATAGCCCCAGCCTGTGACCTCAGAGCTGCGCCTGGGCTGGCCCTCATCTTGTCCTGGCCCACTGTCGGTCCTGCTGTAACTCATCTGGCCCTGGCCCACTGTTGGTCCTGCTGTAACTCATCTGGCCCTGGCCCACTGTCGGTCCTGCTGTAACTCATCTGGCCCTGGCCCACTGTCGGTCCTGCTGTAACTCATCTGGCCCTGGCCCACTGTCGGTCCTGCTGTAACTCATCTGGCCCTGGCCCTCATCTGGCCCTGGCCCACTGTCGGTCCTGCTGTATCTCATCTGGCCCTGGCCCACTGTCGGTCCTGCTGTAACTCATCTGGCCCTGGCCCACTGTCGGTCCTGCTGTAACTCATCTGGCCCTGGCCCACTGTCGGTCCTGCTGTAACTCATCTGGCCCTGGCCCACTGTCGGTCCTGCTGGCCCTCATCTGGCCCTGGCCCACTGTCGGTCCTGCTGGCCCTCATCTGGCCCTGGCCCACTGTCAGTCCTGATGTAACTCATCTGGCCCTGGCCCACTGTTGGTCCTGCTGGCCCTCATCTGGCCCTGGCCCACTGTCGGTCCTGCTGGCCCTCATCTGGCCCTGGCCCACTGTCGGTCCTGCTGGCCCTCATCTGGCCCTGGCCCACTGTCGGTCCTGCTGGCCCTCATCTGGCCCTGGCCCACTGTTGGTCCTGCCTTAACTCATCTGACCCTGGCCCACTGTCGGTCCTGCTGTAACACCACTACTCTAACGGCCCGGCAGCCTCCTCTAGCGAGTGGCAAGCGGCCACTTCTATTCCTGTCTCTGGCCCTGGCCCTCACATGGAATTCCAAATAGCGACAGAACAAGCGGACCTCTCAGGACTTAGAGTGCCCTCTGACCCCCCCCCAACCCCACCACTCTGCAGGGCTGAATGGTCTCTCTTTATGTCAGCTGGGTTTATGACCCTGTGCTCCCAGACTGGGACTGATACAAATCTCCATCAAAGCCTCTCTCAGATAGCAGCGTCACCTCTGGTCAGGGGGTCCCTGAGTTGGCTGGACCCCCTGGTGGTACCCACCACCGCTGCCTAATAAACCATAAAGCCTCAGAGGGATATTTTCGGTAAAGGGGTTAACCTGGGTGGGCCCTGAAAGGCCCAACCAGCTCAACCCACCTCTCACCTCTCTCTCTCTCTCTCTCTCTCTCTCTCTCTCTCTCTCTCTCTCTCTCTCTCTGGGAAGTGACACCTTAGCCTCAGGAAGTGGACCCAGTCACATACATATATACTGCCGTACCACCCACAAAGCGCTGCAGAGAGAGAGAAAGAGAAAGACAGGTGTATTGTCAAGATGTTAATCTCACATTAGACCGAAATAAATCAGCCCTTTATGGCTTTAAAAGCATTTCACTGCTGAAATATCTGACAGTCCACTGAATAGACCCGTAGACGTCCTCCCTTCTTTGATCTCACACCAACTCTCTTTCTCACTCACACACAATGACAGACCTAAATGGACACCCACACATTCATACACACTCAGTCTAGGACTATTTATAGCCACATGATAGCACAGTGCTTCTTTCTCCCATTGTGTCAGTAGAAGTTTCCTGCTCCATGCATGTCGTTGCATCATCTGAAGCAGAGGCAGCGTCATAGCAGGGGGTTTATGAATGAACACAGCAGTCTCAGCCAGAGGCAGGGAGATGGCACCATTCCCACTCTGATGTCAGACAGAGGGAGCACTCTGAGGCCTCCCTTTTCTTCATTCATCTCCCCCCAGTCAGTCCTGTGATCGACTCACATTACAGCTCAATGACTCATCCTTCCACTCTCCCACCACTCCACTCCCCTCACCCACCCTAACCCACCCTGACTTGCCCTGCCCCGCCCCAGCCCCACCACGGTTCCTTAGGGTCATGGCCCCGGCTGCAAAATCCCAATTTCACATCCTTGCACCGGCGCACAGGTGAAGAAGGCTACCAATTTGGTTCACGTGTGTCTCCCTCCTCCTGTTCCCCGCTGCTAATAGACCTGTGGGCCAGAGGTGTGGACTGGAACCTTTGTCTGCAGGGAAGGTTAGGAGTGGGGGAAGAGGGATGCTTTTCCGGCGGCACAGCATCTATTCAGTGGGCTTCTCTGGGGACAGATATCGTTGTGGCACTCTGCACACCAACCAGTGACTATCAATATATTTTACAGTAAATCTACAGGACATCACTCTCCCGCTTTCTGTCAATGATAATATAGTCCCATTTTACATACCACTTCTAATAAAAAATTGAATGATCCATATTTTGTCCTAATTGATAGGCAATAAGACTATTTAGCATAAGCCACATGCAGGCACGGTCCTCCCTCTCTCCACTGTAATCTAAGTTGTAGGTGTCATAGATCACCAACCTTAACCTCCTTCTGTCATAATCACACTACATATTAAACTCAATCACACTATCAGTCCACTAAATGGATGGGTCTTATCCTATGATAGACTACCACTCTGTGTGTGAAGGTGGCTGGCAGATACTTATACTTAACGCTCAGTGATACTGACCCTGCCCAACCTGCCCTAATCAGACTCCCAGGCATTGAAACCATATCAGGGCCTCATAATTTAGCAGAGACTCTATACCCAAGCAGGGCCTCCCCAGTTATTAGATGTACAGTACATTAGCTATCTTACAGAGAACTGCATGGGTCGTTTAGAGAGGGAGTGAGTATCATTCATGGAATACTGTATGAAATGGCATAATTTGTAATGTGTAAGACAGAATCAAATTCAGTTCAGTCTATAAGAGCTTCATGCACCAGGAAATATCATGTTGAAGTTACAACATGAATGTTATGTAGTTCAGACACACTCACAATGGTTAAGCCTCTTTCAGCTGGTGGGCGTCTGTACAATATGAACCCCCACCTGCTCACCCAGAGGGAGCTGTGTGTCTTTGATGGGTTTTAAGACAGCTTTAGGCCTGCGAAGCCCAGCGTGGGGATGACGAGAGGGCAGCGCGAGCTGGTTCCAAAGTGCAGACAAACTCCACTCGATCCATGTAAAATAAACTTCAACATTCTCTCCGTCTCTGTCTTAGATAGATATCAAAGCCCAGGCACAGTCTGACTGAGCAAGCGCCATCTCATCTCAGCCAGCGAGCGCGCTCCACTAGCGCTATCTAACCCTACGTAGTCAATCAACAACCAGCCGTCGCGGTGGAGATGGTTAAGACGACCGTGCAGTCAGGGACATGGACATCAGGTCTCGTTTTATTTTAATTTCAGAATGGGCCTTGTCTGACAATAGCCTCTTCAGTCTTTTGTAATATGATTCTAAAATACCATGATACTGTAGAAATGCGTAACCAAGCCAATAGAGTTGTTACTGTAATATGTAGTATAATCAGGACTTCCAAATGGAGAGAGAGGGAGCATGGAGGCCTAATCGAATCACACACCGGCAGTGTTATGGTTTGCTTCCATTTGGGCACTCTGCATAATTTGGCCTGTCAGCTTCCAGCGGTGAGATAGAGAGAGAGAGAGCCTTGGGTTCCAGACGGGCAACATTGAGTTACAGTTCCACAGCCCACAGAGGAACGACAGCTGTTGTGCATTCCAGACGAAGTTGGGAACGTCGATGAGCAGTGAAAACACGCATGAACTTCACATCGCCAAGGCCTCCCCTTCGCTGGGCTGGCAGATCAAACCAGGGCAAAGATGCCAGAACATTTATGGCGTCGAGAGACAGCAGAGGGGGGACAAAACATCTCCAGCCTCCCTCCGGGTCTGCTTGTGATCTGGAAGTTTACCTCACACAGCGAGGGGTGATAGACAGAGTGACATACAGCCGTGGTAATCATTTATGCCTTTCTTTGTTATGAAATGTGGTGATTTATATATTCATTCACAATAGACTTTCACAGTCATTGTCTGTCTGTCTGTCTGTCTGTCTGTCTGTCTGTCTGTCTGTCTGTCTGTCTGTCTGTCTGTCTGCCTGTCTGCCTGTCTGCCTGTCTGCCTGTCTGTCTGTCTGTCTGTCTGTCTGTCTGTCTCTTTCCATGTCTTAGTTTTTTCTGTTGCTGTCTTGATCCAAGTGCAGTTTTAGCACTCTAGTTTAGCGCTCCTGCCCTGGGCTTTCCCTCTCCCCCTCCCTCCATCCACCCGTCTGTAGCCTGGTAGAGTCTAATTAGATCAATGTGAGTCATCAGGCACTGTTTAAAGCCATCAAAGAGTGCTCTGTCTCATGCTGGATGCCCACTGGCTGTGAGGGGAGAACAGTGGGCCTGTGTGTCCGGGACCACAGAGACACTCATCCTCCAACCACCCCCCTTGACCCCTTACCCCCACCCCCTCCAGCCTGGCAAGGCTTAGGGTGACATCATCGCCTCATCCCTGACCTCTGGGGGGAAGGGGGCATAAGAGGTCACAGTGATAGGTATCAGCCCCACTCTGTGAGTCCTACCCACTGGGTCCCCAGTGAGAATGGCTTCTACCTTGTCCATATGTGAGGCATTCATGCAATATATTGCCAAACAAACAACCCTTTGCTTTGAGGCACTTGGACAACACGGACAGCGGAAGCTGAAGCATGTGTTGTTGGTGTGCACGTGTATGTGACCAAAGCATTTGCAGCAGCTGCCATAGTATAATTGATTCTCTCCCAAGTCGATACACTGTCTGTCTGGACAGGATGTAATTGTTCAGCCAAGTGCTTCATCACGGTGGCTGTGTGTGTGTGTGTGTGTGTGTGTGTGTGTGTGTGTGTGTGTGTGTGTGTGTGTGTGTGTGTGTGTGTGTGTGTGTGTGTGTGTGTGTGTGTGTGTGTGTGTGTGTGTGTGTGTGTGTGTGGCCCTGTGTTCTGTGCGCTGTGAGTCTGACTGCTAGTCTCCCTCTCCTGTGTGACTGACAGATCTGGAGTGTGGAGACGTGCCCCTGCTCACTCCAGGGAGTAAAGAGATGATGTCTCAGGCTCTGAAGGACACGTTCAGCGGCTTCACAAAGGAACAGCAACGACTGGCCATTCCCAAAGGTAAAGCACTTAAACAAGGTCTTACTTTCTCTTTCTGTCTTTCTCTCTCTTTCTCTTCCTATCTCTCAATTTACATGCATATTTTTTGATTACCCACTGTGACATGTTTCCCTACACACACTCAAAATCTAAACCCCTGCTCTCAGTATGACTAAAGATTGCTAAGTGGTGACATTATATACAAAATGACAGATTGAGTGTATTGGTTGTTAGACAGACTGTAAGATTCAGAGAAAGCCGGGGTAGAGAGACAGACAGAAATGATTAATGATGGTTCTTCGATTGAGGCATACCACAGAGCTCACCATTTTGATATTATAGGATGCAGCATGTCTATGTTTGGTTTCCCCAGTCCAGCCCTCCCAGCCACTCTGCAAATAGCCTGGGTTTCACTGTCAGTCTATTGTTACTATCACCACTTATCTGCACCACCTCACCTCTTACCTCTAATAGCAGAAACAGCACGTCTAAAATATGACCCACTGAAACTGCTAATGAAAATGAATGTGCTACAGAAATGGCTCTGTTGACCTGATAATACCTCACCTCCATTCTAATTCAGGAGATCGTAGATTAAAACAGAGTGGAGGTTTCTGGTCACCTCAGGTAGCCCTTCAGTGACATGTCCCTCCCTCTCCCCCCATGTCCCTCTCAGACCCCAGGCAGTGGACAGAGAACCACGTGGGAGAGTGGCTGACGTGGACGGTGAACGAGTTTAGCCTGAAGAGCGTGGACTTCCACAAGTTCTGTATGAACGGGGCCAGTATGTGTGCCCTGGGGAAGGAACGCTTCCTGGATCTAGCACCTGACTATGTGGGCGACATCCTCTGGGAACATCTAGAGATGCTTCAGAAAGGTAGGCCCAGGCTGTAGCATGATGTACTACAGTACCCATAATGCTCTGTACAACATACCAATCGGGGTTGGGCTCAATTAGAATTGAAGGCAGTCAATTCAAGTAGGGATTTTAATAAAAAAATCGGAAATTTCCAAAATGTTGACATAAATAGCTTCTACTTTTCAGTTAATTGAGAAATCGCTGAAAATAAATGCCCTTTTAAGATTATTGAATTACAATTTATTTTACTCCCTGAAATGACTGCCTTCAATTCAAAATTGAGCCCAACCCTGGTATGAATCATAAGCCTCAGAAATGCCTACTTGTACCTATCACATTAGCTGTAGTGTGTGTTGAAGCACAGCATTGGCGCTGTAGTCTTTTTGTGCAAAACGGTTTCAAGTGTTAGCGCTGTTAGCATTTACATGGTAATCTGAGATGAAGAGAAAGACCTCCGTTTCCTCCTGGTCATTAATATTTAATCAGCCATACTGGATGCAGTGAGTTTACGACTGTTATAGGATACATTAAATCAATGACAGGGTCAGTGACTGTTGATATCTATGTTTCATGAAGAAGACACAAAGCATTTCCCTGTCAACGGCCTGACCTCCACCTTCCAGGAATCCCACTATACCTCAGACTACTTTGTCAGTAAGTATCACTGATTAGACTAAATCCTATGTACGTAGTCTGGCTCTAATGCACTAATGGCTTGTTAATATGTAATATGTTACGTCAATCAATGTCTATACAGAAAGAATGGGGATATGACTCAGCACAGTAGGTCCAGTGGCTTTTTGTTATAGCAGTTACACTGAGCTCTCCATTTCTCTCTCTCTTTTTCTCCCTCCCTCTTTCTTTCTTTCTTTCTTTCTTTCTTTCTTTCTTTCTTTCTTTCTTTCTTTCTTTCTTTCTTTCTCTCTCTCTCTCTCTCTCTCTCTCTTCAATTCAATGGCTTTATTGGCATGGCAAACATGTGTTAACATTGCCAAAGCAAGTAAGGTAGATAATATATAAAGTGAAATAAACAATAAAGATTAACAGTAGACATCACACATACAGAAGTTTCAAAACAATAAAGACATTACAAATGTCATATTATATATATATACAGGGTTTTAACAATGTACAGATGGTAAAGGACACAAGATAAAATAAATAAGCATAGATATGGGTTGTATTTACAAGGGTGCGTGTTCTTCACTGGTTGCCCTTTTCTCGTGGCAACAGGTCACAAATCTTGCTGCTCGGATGGCACACTGTGGAATTTCACCCAGTAGATATGGGAGTTTTTCAAAATTGGATTTGTTTTCGAATTCTTTGTGGATCTGTGTAATCTGAGGGAAATATGTCTCTCTAATATGGTCATACATTGGGCAGGAGGTTAGGAAGTGCAGCTCAGTTTCCACCTCATTTTGTGGGCAGTGAGTACATAGCCTGTCTTCTCTTGAGAGCCATGTCTGCCTACGGTGGCCTTTCTCAATAGCAAGGCTATGCTCGCTGAGTCTGTACATAGTCAAAGCTTTCCTTAATTTTGGGTCAGTCACAGTGGTCAGGTATTCTGCCGCTGTGTACTCTCTGTGTAGGGCCAAATAGCATTCTAGTTTGCTCTGTTTTTTTGTTAATTCTTTCCAATGTGTCAAGTAATTATCTTTTTGTTTTCTCATGATTTGGTTGGGTCTAATTGTGCTGCTGTCCTGGGGCTCTGTAGGGTGTGTTTGTGAACAGAGCCCCAGGACCAGCTTGCTTAGGGGACTCTTCTCCAGGTTCATCTCTCTGTAGGTGATGGCTTTGTTGTGGAAGGTTTGGGAATTGCTTCCTTTTAGGTGGTTATAGAATTTAACAGCTCTTTTCTGGATTTTGATAATTAGTGGGTATCGGCCTAATTCTGCTCTGCATGCATTATTTGGTGTTCTACGTTGTACACGGAGGATATTTTTGCAGAATTCTGCATGCAGAGTCTCAATTTGCTGTTTGTCCCATTTTGTGAAGTCTTGGTTGGTGAGCGGACCCCAGACCTCACAACCATAAAGGGCAATGGGCTCTATGACTGATTCAAGTATTTTTAGCCAAATCCTAATTGGTATCACTCTCTCTCTTTGTCTCTCCCGCCCCCTCCTCTTTCTCCACCTCTCTCTCTCTATTGCTCACTCTCTTCCCGTCTCTCTCCCTCCCTCTTTCTCTCTCCTCCTCCTTCTCCTGTGTTTCTCCAGGCTATGGCATTGAGCATGCCCAGTGTGTTCCTCCCTCTGAATACTCAGAGCCAGGCTTCATCACAGAGTCCTACCAGACCCTTCACCCAATCAGCTCCGAGGACCTGCTGTCACTGAAGTACGAGAGCGAATACCCAAACGTCATCCTCAGGGACATGCCCCTCAACACACTGCAAGGGGACTACTTCTCAGTCAAGCAGGAGGTGGTCTCCCCCGACAACATGTGTGTGGGCCGCATCAGCAGAGGTGAGGGGTCACAAACAAGATAGTGAAGGAAATGGTTGGAAATAAAGATTTTGTGAAGTGTGGCTGTTACAGCTGCTGTGTATTAGGTGCCCTATCTCAAAGAGGAACAAGTTAACTTGGGTAACTTGGTGCCATCACGTGAGTAGGCCTATAGTCCATGTCTTAGTTGTGCATACGCCTGAGACTCAGATTCAGTCAATACAGCATGAATTTATGATAAGTCATTCCACGGTGTTGACTGTAACTTGAGGTCTAGCTTATTGGGTTGGGTTTGTGAACATCACTGTGTGCGTGTGATTTCGCTGACGCCCTCCAATCTTGCCCTGCCACATCACTGGATGTACCACGATAGAAGAAAGGAGGCCCTAAGGCTGGCTTGTGGTTCAAGCAAACCCGCCTCGAGGAGATAATAAGTCAAGTGTTTATGTCAGAGTGAGAAGAGAACAAAGCCACACGGTGCATTAGCTCTGTCTGTCCCTATAGCTTTCATGTAAAACAGCCCAAGCGATGTAACCTTCAAGAACAACCACATTTTTTTCTCTCAATTTTTTTTCTCTCAACCTTGAGGTGGTTCTCAGCAAGGACATAAAGTGACAGAGAGTGACAGAGAGTGTCAGAGCGTGGTTTTTCTTTCTCATGAATCGTTCTGTTTACCTGCCACATGCACCACTGTTTGCTTTCCTACTGATAGTTTGGAGAAGAATTAACAACGTGGTTGACATTAATACCAATGAAGCGAGGATTTTCTTCTCAAATCCCCCGGTTTAACAAATTAGTAAGGGCTGTCAGGGAGTTTACAGTACACAGGCCCGTCCAGTGGACTGACTGGGCATTCGCCTACAAGGTATGTCCAGGCCTCGTACATAATAAATCCCAGGGTTTTTGGCAGCACATTGTGCTTTCTAAATGTGGGAAAGTATTTGTGGCACCACCGAAAACCACATGTGGCTTCAATTTGTGCAATTGAAGATTTCAGTATCAGTCGAGGCACTGGATTATCTTTCATTCTTTAATAGCTCTCAGTTGAAATGCTCCTTTTATCTTTGCCGAGGCCAGAAATAGCAAGGAAATTTGCATTGATCTTCTTCCAATTAGACAAAACCAAATCGCAGTTGCACATGCTAAACTGAGTGTGAAATGAAGGGACCAGGACCATACCATTACGTTATACAGAACAAAGAAGCTCAGTGAGAGTGTAATTTACTGCCAATGTCTGTGTATTCTTGCCATAAATATTGTCCTCTGTCAAATCGTAATGTCACTGCTCTAAACTATTTACTTTCAGATAATTCTATTTTCATTCCTTCTCACACTATGAGGCAATAAAACTAACAGATTCTGCTCTCCACCTCTCTGTCTCTCAGGTAAGCTGGGAGGCCAGGACTCGTTTGAGAGCAACGAGAGCTTTGAAAGCTGTGACCGTCTGGCCCAGTCCTGGAGCAGCCAGTCCTCCTTCAGCAGTCTGCAGCGCGTCCCATCGTATGACAGCTTCGACTCCGAGGACTACCCCAGCACCCTGCATGGACACAAGCCCAAGGGAACCTTCAAGGACTACGTCAGGGAGTGCTCAGACCTCAGCAAGGACAAACCTGTCATCCCTGCCGCAGCACTGGCAGGATACACAGGTTAGTCGAAATGAATGAAGAAAATACAGGTTAAAGGTTGTAAAATGTGCGATCAACTACAATATCTATGGCCAAACGTTCATCCTTCTTACTTCTTACAGGCGTTTTTATGCCACCCAATGGAGCCCTGTGTTACATGTTTGTCAGGCAGTTGCAGCTGATGTACATACTGTAGGTGTGCCTCAGTGTAATTGGGTCTCTGTAACTGGCAGCACGGCTTCTGGCTGAGAGCGTTTATATACACACCTCTATAACAGCATGTGGCACTGCAGCTCCAGAGTCATGCACTCACAGGAAACCAAGACATTTGCTCTCAGCCTCTTCTCTCCATCTCGCCTCGTCTTGCACCTCTGACTTTCTCATCTGCACCGTTTTATCTGTGGCCGCATCTCAACCTATTTTCCAGGTCGCCTTGGCAACCTGGGTGCAAACACAAAACAATACCTGCACTTAAAACTAGAGTAGATATATCTGTTCATCTGTTAAGGCCCCTTTCTACCTACAGTGCCTGATGAAAAAGCTACTCTATCTTCTATTCAAACACAAAGAAACACATCTTAGAAGTTTAAAAAAAGATCCAAGGTCTGGCACATTCTATTTTTGTATTCTTTTTATGGCAAGGTTTTCAGTTTGTTTTGTAAAAATGTAGTGATAAAGTTGACATTTTTTCTACTTAAATCCCTATTCAGCATTTTACATTTTGGGACCTATAGCCATTACAGAAAAACTAAATGATTGTGGAAAATCATATGACTTCACACACAAATTCATGTGTTCTTTCCGTAAGAGAGTTGAATTCTCCATGTTTCAACATAGAGCACAAGTATATACGGTGCATTCGGAAAGTATTCAGACCCCTTGATTTTTTCCCCTGTTTTGTTATGTTACAGCCTTATTCTAAAATGGATTAAATATTTTTTTCCCTCATCAATCTACACACAATATCCCATAATGAAAAAGTGAAAACAGTTTTTTGAAATTTTTTGCAGAAAAAAATGAATGCGTATTTACATAAATATTCAGACCCTTTGCTATGAGACTCAGGTGCATCCTGTTTCCATTGATCATCATTGAGATGCTTCAACAACTTGATTGGAGTCTACCTGTGGTAAATTCAATTGATTGGACATGATTTGTTGACAGTGCATGTTAGATCAAAACCAAGCCATGAGGTTGAAGGAATTGTGCGTAGAGCTCCGAGACAGGATTTTGTTTAGGCACAAATCTGGGGAATGGTACCACAACATTTCTGCAGCATTGAAGGTCCCCAAGAACATAGTGACTTAAATCATTCTTAAATGGAAGAAGTTTGGAACCACCAAGACTCTTCCTAGAGCTGGCCACCCAGTCAAACTGAGCAATTGGGGGAGAAGAGCCTTGGTCAGGGAATTGACTAAGAACCCAATGGTCACTCTGACAGAACTCCAAAGTTCCGCTGTGTTGATGGGAGAACTTTCCAGAAGGACAGCCATCTCTGCAGCATTCCACCAATCAGGCCTTTATGGTAGTGGCCAGACGGAAGCCAATCCTCAGTAAAAGGCACATTAGAGTTTGCCAAAAGCCACCTAAAAACTCTCAGACCATGAGAAACAAGATTCTGAATTATGCCTGAATGCCAAGAGTCACGTCTGGAGTAAACCTGGCACCAGGTGGTGGCAGCATCATGCTGTGGGGATGTTTTTCAGCAGCAGGGACTGGGAGACTAGTCAGGATCGAGAGAAAGATGAACAGAGCAAAGTACAGAGAGATCCTTGATGAAAACCTGCTCCAGAGCGCTCAAGGCCTCAGACTGGTGCGAAGGTTCACCAGCCAACAGGACAACGACCTTAAGCACACAGCCAAGACAACACAGGAGTGGCTTCGGGACCTTGAGTGGCCCAGCCAGAGCCTGGGCTTGAACCTGATCGAACATCCCTGGAAAGACCTGAAAATAGCTGTGCAGCGACACTCCCCAGGATCTTCAGAGAAGATTGGGACAGACCAAATACAGGTGTAACAAGCTTGTAGCGTCATACCCAAGGCGACTCAAGGTTGTAATCGCTGCCAAAGGTGCTTCAACAAAGTACTGAGTGAAAGGTCTGAATACTTATGTAAATGTGATATTTCCAAACATGTCCACAAATTTGATTTAGCTATGTCATTACAAGGTATTGTGTGTAGACTGTGAGGATTTTTTTAAATTCTATTTTTTTTAACATTTTTGAACAAGGCTGTAACGTAACAAAATGTGGCAAAAGTAAACGGGTCTGAATACTTTCCAAATGCACTGTATACATCTATGGAGACTGAGAAGCAATTTAAGGAGCAATTTAAGGGGAAATTGTCTCTCAATATCTTTAATGCACTTGACACACTAGTTACAATGTCTCCTATTTTCTATCTAGTCTTTGGGGACTTTCTCCCCTCTGTGTTAAATTGCAGTCACAAGGTTGCTAGTAGAGGAGAGGGGAAATACTAGAAGACACAGTGTTCGTCACTGGCAATGGATACTTCAGATTACATTACTCATTGCCTACAATTGGCATCTCATGGTAATTTGTAATCTGCAAAGTTGTCTGTACAACTTTCTTCATTCATGCGTTCATCTTTGGATCATAATTGCATACCTACCGAGACGTACATTAGACATTTAAGATCCAATGAAAGACAGATATAAAACATTGACATGCCCTAATTGAAGGCTTTTACATGGCTACAGTATGCGTTTGTAATATAATGCCAGCTAGTGGTACAGATGTAGAATCTTCATTTGATCCAACCTGTTGCAGGATAACTTTCCTGCAATTGGTTTAAAAAGTCTTCTGAAGTTTGTAATTGCCACTATGACATTTCAGACCTCATTTTCCCTTGCGAACAATTGATTAACCCCAACAAAAATGTCCATTAATTATAATCCACATAATCATTCACATTTCCTGTTGCTGCAGGATTATTTTCCTGCTGTAGCAAACTGGCTCAAATTAAGATCCTACATATTTATGCTATTTTCTGCATGTCATCATTCATGCATTTCTGCAAAGTAATTAACTTCCCTACTGTATGTGTTTTAATGATGTAGCATTGGTTATAAAACTACCATAGACTCATGTTCAGAGGCTAATCAATCCATGTTCCAATATTTTCATTTTAGTCAGAATACTTTATCAGAGCTTTGCAGAACTAAAGAGAAGAAAATGAACATAAGTGGTAAAAATACTTCAATATGCTTCAGATATGAAGTGTCTAGCTGGCAACAACCATTGTTATTAACTGTTATTACCCTGTATGCTGTCCTGCAGCCAAGAGAAAGATCAACCCCATTTGGCCCCCAAACAACAAATGCATTTTATTACTATGTGAAAAACAGAGAGAATCTCCCCAGAAAAGAGTAAAACATTATGTAATATCTCAAATCGCTTTTGATGAAAACGTGTGTTTTGGCTTCCTTCCCCAGTGGCTGTGCACTGACAGGCACACACACAGTTCCCAGTCACACACAGTGATCTGGTGTGATAAAGAAGGTGTGAGATAAGTGAGGCTCAGTCCGTCGTCAGCTCTCTCTGAGGTTGACTGTGTTTCTCATCTCCAATCACACTTCTGTCAACTCTGGGGATGCAGCAGGCAGTCATTCACTGTGCCTTGTCTACAGCCTTCTCTCTCTCTGTCTGTCTCTCTCTGTCTGTCTCTCTGTCTGTCTGTCTGTCTGTCTGTCTGTCTGTCTGTCTGTCTGTCTGTCTGTCTGTCTGTCTGTCTGTCTGTCTGTCTGTCTGTCTCTGTCTGTCTGTCTCTCTCTGTCTGTCTCTCTCTGTCTGTCTCTGTCTGTCTGTCTGTCTGTCTGTCTGTCTGTCTGTCTGTCTGTCTGTCTGTCTGTCTGTCTGTCTGTCTGTCTGTCCACGCTGCATAGGCTACAGTCTCATCTGTAAAGCCTAAAGGCAGATCCTAAACAGTACTATGAATGCAACCCCCCCCCCCCCCACCCTTTCTCCACACTATATGCTTTTTCAATGAGGCCCATTGTACATGGGGGCATTTAACATATTTTTGGGAAAACATTTTAGAGTCTCCAAACATTCTCGTGTGAGAGAGCCTGAGGGGGCTGGAATGGGGCACTGTTGTATCACCCTTATGTGGGCCCACGGTTACAGTAGCAGGCCTTTTGGAATGTGCCTTCATCTGGAGGAGAGCTACCGTACAGTAGTCAGTTGATTATAGCTGGTTATTATTTTCTGAAATGTGAGTATTGCGTCTTTGCATTCATGTTCATAACTGAGGGAAGCGAGTAGGAGCCTTGGATTGAAAACAACTTATTTTGCTTTCAGGTGTTCAACCCACACTTCAATTTCTCTGAAAGCTTTGATGTGTGTCGTATGATTTTATGAGGCATGCATGGGAGGTATCAGCTCCTCTCCGCTACAGCTTTGCTAAGTAGGCGCTGCATAGCCAGGTGTGATTTGAACTAGGTAGTTCTTTTTTGTTTGTACAGAAAACCACAAGATCAAAGAGTACAGAAGATAATAGAGTGCAGCACAAACCAAACTTAGGTTTTCTCTCCTGCTACTATTTATTTTTCTTTTCAACACGATTGTAAGTTCAGGTCGTCACATTTGGTCCATTTGTTTAATCTACAAATATATGTAGAAAATGTCAATCAAATTGTAGATAAATGCATTCAATTGCTTTTACGGTACATTGCATTATTAATACAGACCTGAACATAACAGAAAATCAAGCGGCATTTGTTTACAAATTAGATTAAATGTAATGTTTCTAATGGCTGATCTCTGGGAGTTTACACTACATTACACACACACATACAATGCCTTGCAAAGTATTCACCCCTCTTGGCGTTTTTCCTATTTTGTTGCATTACAACCTGTAATATAAATGTATTTTTATTTGGATTTCATGTAATGGACATACACAAAATAGTCGAAATTGGTGAAGTGAAATGAAAAAAATTACTTGTTTCAATTTTATTTTTTTTAACACGGAAAAGTGGTGGGGGCATATGTATTCACCCCCTTTGCTATGAAGCCCCTAAATAAGATCTGGTGCAACCAATTACCTTCAGAAGTCACATAGTTAGTTAAATAAAGTCCACCTTTGTGAAATCTAAGTGTCACATGATCTCACTATACATACACCTGTTCTGAAAGGCCCCAGAGTCTGCAACACCACCAAGCAAGCGGCACCATGAAGACTAAGGGGCTCTCCAAACAGGTCAGGGAAAAAGTTGTGGAGAAATACATATCAGGGTTGGGTTGTAATAAAATATCCAAAACTTTGAACATCCCACAGAGCACCATTAAATACATTATTTTTAAAAATGAAAGAATATGGCACCATAACAAACCTGCCAAGAGAGGGCCGCATACCAGTATTGACTTTTGGGGGGTGAATAGTTATGCACACTCAAGTTTTCTGTTTAAGGGTCTTATTTCCTGTTTGTTTCACAATAAACATTATTTTGCATCTTCAAAGTGGTAGGCATGTTTTGTAAATAAAATGATACAAATCCCACAAAAATGTATTTTAATTCCAGGTTGTAAGGCAACAAAATAGGAAAAATGCCAAGGGGGTGAATACTTTCGCAAGGCACTGTACACACACACACACACACACACACACACACACACACACACACACACACACACACACACACACACACACACACACACACACACACACACACACACACACACACACACACACACACACACACACACACACACACACCCAAGGCCTCTTATTTTAAACACTGTGATTTCATTGCCATGAAATTCATACAGACAGACAAAACCACGCTGTGAAGCCCAGCACCACATACTGCAGAGGGAAAAGTGTAGACAAAGGGAATTATGATGAATGGGACCCTTGTCTGTGAAAACACTGTTTTCTCTCCACTATCATGCCTTGTACATGTCTGATTCTGAGCGCAATATTTATATTTTTATAGTCGGAGATGAATGACCCCAAGTCAAGTAGTTAATGAGAAGCATGAGGAGAACAGTCAGTCACAGATATGCTGTGCTTACATGCGGCTGATGATGACATGTTCAGTAATTCTCATCTGTATTATACTGAAAACAAGGCTCCTCTCTCTGTGTTCTAACCTCTCTCTCCCTTCTCCTGGTTCTGCTCTGCAGGCAGTGGTCCCATTCAGCTGTGGCAGTTTCTGCTGGAGCTTCTGACGGACAAGTCTTGTCAGTCCTTCATCAGCTGGACGGGAGATGGCTGGGAGTTCAAGCTGTCCGACCCTGACGAGGTGAGAGGTCACCACCATTGACCTCACATGGCATGGGGGCCCTAAACAGTTAGACAGATTTTTTTAAATATTTTTTTATTTAAACTTTATTTAAACTAAATTTTACTAGGCAAGTCAGTTAAGAAAAACATCTTATTTACAATGGCGGTCGACCCCGGCCAAACCTGGACTACGCTGATTCCCAATCACGGCCTGATGTGATGCAGCCTGGATATTGAGCTTGATGTCTTTTTAATGTGACGCCAACAACAGTGTTATTTGCCTTACTTACATTCAGAAAAACCTTTGCGGTATCAGGTAGATTTAGCTACATTAAATATTGGTCCATGTCAAGAGAAGACATGTACACGATAACATTGTAATGTGAGGTTCGTGCAGAGCTCTGTCTCAAGGTTGGTACATGGTGTAACTGGGTGCCTTTTCCCTCTGTGACTCAGGTGGCTCGGCGGTGGGGGAAGAGGAAAAACAAGCCCAAGATGAACTACGAAAAGCTGAGCCGAGGCCTGCGCTACTACTACGACAAGAACATCATCCACAAGACATCAGGGAAGCGCTATGTCTACCGCTTTGTCTGTGACTTAAAAAGCCTGCTGGGATATACCCCTGAGGAGCTCCACGCCATGCTGGACGTCAAGCCTGATGTGGACGAGTGAAAACAGAGGGATGAGAGAACAGAAATAGTAGAAGAATAGGAGAGTAAAGGAGCCGAGGGGACTAGGGCTCAGAGATTGATGCCGTCCGGTTAAAGAGGGTGCCCATTTTGGGACCAAACCTAAACTGTGGTCTGTATCATTTTGAGCTGTTGTCAGATGACGTTCAAAAAGGAAGCACATGCCAAACGTGAAAATTGATAATATGTTGCATTTGAGATAGTGTGTATGGTAGCTATATGTATATACTGGTATTACTTAGTAGCTCAAGACACATGGAAAGCTATCAGTTAGAATAGAGTGGCCATTTAGCCTAAGTAGCACAAGAAACTGACATTGAGGAAAGGGGCCAAGAGACAGTGAAAGATTCATTATAAGGAAGGACATGAATGGAGATTTCCTGCTATGAAATCTGTTGCCAAATATAAAATGGAAAGTAGTGGAAATAGATCACTGTTTCTCTGCCACACTCCACACAATAGGCATGGGTAGAGTTCTCAGCTTGGACCAAAAAAGTGTTGTTTTTGTTACTATTGTTTCAGAAGCATAATGTTTGTGTCAGTATTATCATTGAGATTCAACTCCTGGTGTGCTGTTTAGTCTCAGTCCGACCAGGGTTCCCCCTTTTTAAAAATGTTTTTTTTTATGAAGGTATTATGAAACCAAACGTTGCACCATTTAATGTTAAGTTAGTCCTGTCTCCTCTCTGTGAAAGCCCAATAACTGAAACATGCTGATATGACTATCAGATGACACTAGACCCGGGCCTTTTTACTCATTTTCATAGGTTGGATGGAGAGTTACTTACTCATACCAAGAACGGTTGATAGACACCTGAAAGTAACCGTTGCTTGAAAACTGACGCTTTCAGCTCTGCACATTTGCCGCTTCACTATAGAAATATACTGTCTTACCACAAGTAATACAAATCCTTAGACACCCTTTCTGTGGTGAGTTTTGAAAGTATTTGGACATGAAAGAGTCAAATGTGCCCATCACAATCTGTACATTGAGTGGTTTTCCAAACCCCCATTTTAGCATTGCTTTAGAAGAGAGCAGAGAGGGAGGGACCTGTTGTCGACAAATTGAATTGCAAGCCATGTACGATGGATGGTTTTTGTAGTCAAAAGAGAAAGCTTAGGAATGTAGAGTGTACTGTATTTGTGTGTGTTACGTGGTGTTCTCTGAATGAAGGGAAGCTAACATAGCTAGGTAAGGTATATCAAGGTGCATGATGGTAGTGAAAAGAGAAGGGTTCAAAGCAAGGAGTGTAAACTTTGGATGACTGTTTGAAAAAGAGGGAGATGAGAGGAGGACTGGGTAGTTTTGGGAGGGAACCATGGAGTTGTGAAGTTAATCAGTAGTGGCTGAAAGAGAATTATCATCATTATGGCATGAGGATGAGATTAATGCTTGTGCTGTTGTACAGCTTGGAGTCTTCTGTTAACTGAAATGTTTGTAAAGATGCTCCATTTCACCAATGAGGAGGTAGAGATCGACAGGAAACAGGACTACCATAAACAGTTGGGCTAAAGGACTACTGGGAGAGATGTGGCATTATATGCTATTTTCTTACCATGCTTTGTACATGCTTTTCTATTTCTAAGACACAAGGACACCCAATTCAGTATATGGAAAGGATCAATGAAATTACATGCCCTGAATACTGTATGAACTTGTGCAGCTTACTCAAGAGCCACAGTAGTTGTGCTGGTTGGGTTTTGAGTAATGTCATCAGTGGGAACATGACTATATGCAGGTCTTATGGGAAAAGCCAAAGTCAAGAAATATCATCTTAAAATACAAATGTTATTGTTTACAGTGGCTGAATGTTACCCATTCTGATGAAAATAGGTTTTGAAATGTTTATTTGTACAGATTGTATTTCATAACGCTTTATTAAGACCCAGATGAAACAAATAAGCAAGAGACAAAGCAGGAATAATAACCAAACCCATGTGAGGTCTGGGTGATAGATAGAGCTTTGGGTATGTCCACCATCTTGAAGGACAGGAACTGTTATTCCCTCACATTCAAAGTGTTGTTTCTGCTTTGATCTTTTGATTTGTTGGAAAGCACTCAGTGTTAGGACGCAGTGAAGATATTTGGCTGGACTGACTGAAGTTCCCTCTTGAGATTATAGGAAAGGGATTTCTGTCCATATTAGTTACTTTTTAGTTGGGCAACTGACCACAGGGTTGGTTTTTCTAGTGTCAGTCAGCACGAACACACACGCACACACACACACACACACACACAGACCACACACCACACACACGTAATCTTGTGTAGAGAAGTTTGAATTCTCTTGAACAAATCAATCCACCCAATTGTTGTGGTTCATTATGCACGCTACATTTCCAGGATTCACATCACTGTTTGATTATTACTGTTCAGATATTTTTTCTCCAAAAAATGTATGTTAGGGCAACTGTTCATGTTTAAATATATGCTTAACTTGTTGTTTATGATGCCTTCCAGCTCCTAGCCAGTCACCATTTTGAGTAGATCAGAAAATATTATCTTTGTTTAAATGGAACATATACTGTGTCTGTTTGGACTTCAAGTCAAGTTTGTTTCAGAAAATGTCATATACGTTAAGTTGTGGACACAAGTATTGCACAGATCTTTCTAAATGGACTAAATACATAAATACACAGATACCTTGCGATATTAGCATATCTCAGACTGATCCATTAGGAAACCTTTTTTGTTATGGATGGTGTTGTTTTTTTGTATATTTTATAGTGTTTCTGTATTTTTGTTAATGAGATAATTTTTTATGTATTTAGTTCACAAACATTTGAATATTTTTCAATAATTTATATTTTATAAAAGAAAAAGACACAGACAGCTGGTGCTTTCATGGGAAATAAAGGTAGCACAGGAAAAAATGTATCGATTTTCTTTCGATATAGAGAATAGACCTTGTCTGTTAAAGAAAGAGGCTGATGCTGGCCCATCATTGATTTCTGCTGGGAAGTTTTATAAACTGTTGCTTCTATTTCTTAATGTACTTAAAAAATGTTACGTTATAAAAAAATATATGTGAACAAATATTTCATACTTTGTGTGTATTGTGTGGTTATTTCTTCTAATATTACCAGAGCAAAAAAGGCTTTTGAAACATTACATCTATACTGTTACTTACAGTACATTGGAAACAAGTTAAATATCTATTAAAGAAAGCAGATTCGCAGATTCCAGTCTTACTTGGCTTCCTGGCCTTGACTACATGCCAAAAGAAAGGTTAGTCAGTTAGTCTATCGTTTTGTAAACATAATAGAAGTACCTACACATTATCCTCAAAATAATTCTGCGTACTCATGTTAATAACCACCTGTGCATGTACTGGATGAACACATCTAAGCCTATTCACATCCAATACCTGCCGAGCAAGTCAGTATCTCACTCAATCATGATAACACTAAGACTGTGTAAGGCAGCCCAATTCTGATATTTTTCCCACTAATTGGCCTTTTGACCAGCAAAATCAGATATTTTCACATGAAATCTTTTTCAGAGCTGATCTGATTGGTCTAAAGATTAATTAGTAGAAAAACTATCTGAATTGGGCTACCCAAATACATCTACAATGTGTAGATCAACAGTATGTATTGATTGGTCTCTCGGTCTCAGAACCCAGTTTGGGCCTGGTGGCAGATCCAGGTCCCCTCTGAAAGGCATGCTGGGATGTCGCTGGTGTGTACCTGGCTAACAAGAGTGTCACTTCCACGGCGATGGGTGACGTCAAAGCAGAAACAGGCACGCCGGGCCCATTCATATGTTTGTAGCCCTAGGGTCCTAGTAATTCCACTATAGATGAAAAAAACATAGATGCCGTGACCTCTCCCCAGCCACTGCCCTGGCCGACACAGCACAGCTGTCTGGCTCCTCTAGAACAGCACATAGGGCAAAAGGCCAAGGACCAGTCCCATTACAGACTAGTGTCTTTATCCCAGAATGGTCTGTCACAAACTAAACTTGATAAG
Organism: Oncorhynchus masou masou; assembly: GCF_036934945.1. Lineage (NCBI taxonomy): Eukaryota > Metazoa > Chordata > Actinopteri > Salmoniformes > Salmonidae > Oncorhynchus > Oncorhynchus masou. The sequence goes on along the minus strand of NC_088224.1, from coordinate 73,083,906 downwards.
TTATTGGCATAAAGATTAAATATTTTATTTTCCTTTACTGGGATGATACTGTATATTGGCTTGGTTTGAGATGCCACATCAGGACATAGGCTAGTCCTTGAAATCCATACCATATTTAGAACGATCATAGCGTGCAGTATGGTCTTGGTTCAAATAAGCTGCAGGGAATACGTTTAGGTTAGAACAGGAGAACATTGAATGAGACATTGATAGAACATTTGTAGGAAGTGTTAAAACTATAGTCTCAGACTGGGACTTGGATGCAACATGACTAAAACTTTCCGTACCTGCAACTTTCTATAAATATAGCAGACAGGATGTAGATACTGACACACTTTCGCATGCACGCATACACTCACATACACACACATACACACACATACACACACATACACACACATACACACACATACATACTGTATTGCTGGCTAATTTCCCCCTGGACAGGATGAATATATATTTAGCAGAGGGTAGCTTAAGTTAGGCAGGTTGTTCTTCTAACATTCAGCATTCCATCCCCCTGGGCCTGTGATCCAGACCAGACACTATAACCAGGCAACATAGTCTTTAAACACTTCACTGGAAGCTCTGGGAGCCCCTTGTGCCAAAGAACCTGGAACATAACCCAACATATTATGATACCATTCACACCTGTTGGTTTCACAACCAAAGAGAGAGACACTCAGACGAGGTGGGGATTTCACATGGTTCTTTTTTGTATCTCACTCAACTCACAGACTGCTATAATCACTGGTGTAAAGACAAAAGAGAGAGAACCGAACAGCGGAATAGAAAATAAAACCGTAGTGCCTGGCGGTGTCACCGAGACGGAGATGTCTGCCTCCCTGTCTGAGACCTCATGTCGCTCACAGCTTACTCCGCTCCAGAAACGGAGAGAGACGCATTTGTCAGACTTCAACCCAAATATTTATCTAATGGCCTCGCTTGCGAAGCTTCATCTGTCTCCTACGCCTAGTCTTCCCATGAGTGAGAAAGGATGAGGAGGAGAAGGAAGATGAAGAGGAGGAGGAGGAAGAGGATGAGGAAGAGGAGGAGGAAGAGGATGAGGATGGTACACACAAAGGTTCAGATAGATAACTGCGCTATATAGGCTGGTGAAATGCGTTGCTCAACACAGTTAAAGATGACATGGTTAACCTGAAAAGACTGAGATGAAGGGGAAGAAGAGAGGAGGAGGAGGATAGGAGGTTTGTCAGGCTGTGTGGCCATGAGATTCCCATAACCACCTGACCTAAACAGGAAAAACTCCTAGCCCTACTTAGTAAGTATGTTGTGCAGGGCTATTGCATAGTTGGTTAAGAAATGTGTACACAGGATGGTGGTAGGATCCACGATGCCTCCCTGATCTCTGCCTCTTTCAGTACTTAATCACAGCTCCTCTGTAGAGAGAGAGGGAGAGTGTGACGCAGACAGATACAGCTCACTGCTTCCATTATGCAGAGAAGGCATGAAATATGACCAACATTCCCCTCGGCCCCCCATTGGTGGTAACACAACAGAGTGGTTTCTATTCTGGTCTTATTGTGTGGCTGTTAGCCTAGTGGTTAGAGCGTTGGACTAGTAACTGGAAGGTTGCAAGATTGAATCCCACAGCTGACAAGGTAAAAATCTGTCCCACTGTTCGTAGCCTGTCATTGAAAATAAAAAAATGTTCTTAACTGACTTGCCTAGTTAAATAAAGGTAAAATAATAGAATTGTTCTTCATGGTAGAGTCTCCTTGGTTGGGTTAATATGGACCCAGGGTAGGAGTGGTGTCTGGGGAAGACATAAATACATTACCCCATGCCTGTTACAAGAGACCACATCTTTTCCAACGGTCTGACTCTTCTCATGGGTCCTGCTGTTACCGAACATCACTCAGAGATGGAGGATTTACACAATCACCACAGTGGTCAGAGACTGAGTAAGCACCATAAAGCAGAATGACGTTTATGGAACGTACATGCAAGTAACAAACTTCATTGACACAAAAAAATACATTTTATTTACTCCCACTCACGGAAAAGGAGGTAGTCAATCTCCTGCTTTTTTATTTTCTTTCTCATTCAACTGTGTGTATTGTGGTGGAGGAAATGGGTTGACCCACCACATGTCACTGCAGGTGGAGGACTGTATTATACAGGTTTATGAAGGTCACGGCTGGGGCATCCTCAGCTTGGGCGTCAATTTACATTTTTATTGCTGTTGTCGCATCCCCAGTTAATATGCCGTTGACTCCCAGAGGCACCCCTGGTCCTCCTGGTAGCCCTGTTGAAATGAGAGCCAGTCTTGGGGCTGGTGGGCCACCCACCCTGCATTCATGAGGGCTTGGGTACCAGGGACCTGACATTCTGGGCAGGAAATGGACTGGCTTCACATGGCAATGTGGACTTTCCATTAGTAATGGTGATTGATTTACAGCCCAGGCACTACAGCACCTGTCAGATACAGGGCCACAATGAAGGGGGGCTTCTTTGTGAGGAGGTGAAGGAGGAGATGTGTGTCTGAGGACTGGAGTGGTCTTTCCTGGTTAAGGGGAGAGTGAGGAGGGTTGGTGGGGTAAAGGGGTGGTCGTGAAGGTATTGAGCCACTCTCCTGCATTCATTAGAAAATGCATACTCCAGACGACAACAACAAAGGGGAAAGGTAATACGCCATCATTTATTTTCTTGAATAAAGGTAATTTTCAATTTTGGTCTATATTTCTAGGTCTACATTTATAGGTCTATAGGAAGCGTTTCAGTTGGAAATAAGAATGTGATAAGAATGTGATTCCATGCATGTGTTCCTCTCTTTGTACAAGTGGATTGTGTGTGTGTGTGTCAGCTTGCCTGTGTGCGTGTGTGTGTGCAGCTGGAATAGAACAGGTTTTGGTCACTGTCCAGTTGTAGGACCACATTTTTTTCTCTTCTCTTTTACTGCGGGTCGGCTGGGATTCAGCAACTTTCCCAGGACATCTGCTCAGAGCACCCACGTTAGAGCCCTTGGCCAATCAGATGGTTTTGAACACCCCTCAGACCAGCGTGTGCTGTGCTGTGATTGGCTTCTGGAGCCAGGGCCCAGAAAGAGAAGGCCTGAGAATTTTCCCCCAAATTTTCTTTTCTGCCTTGGCTCTCGCCAACATCTGTTTCCAATCACAGTCAGCGAGCAGCCACCCCCCCCCCCTCCCGGTCTGGCTTTCACGAACACATACCAGTCCCATGCAGGCCACCCCCTCAACTCCTGCCATTGCCGCCCACCCCTCAAAGGCCCACAGTCCTCTCTCTCTCTCCGCTAAGGAACCTCCATTCCCTCTCCCTTTCTATTCACTTCTCGCTTGTAACAACTCCTTGCATTACATTCATAAGGGTATGAAACCTTTCAAACAACCTTCAACAAATAAGGGAAGGGTTAATGGTCTAGCGTTGTCTGAGGGACATTGAGTCTGTCAGCAAATTAAGTTGATTTCATTAAATGTTATAAAGTCATTATTACAATAAATCAAAACAATATTATTCTCTAATATCCTTGGTTAGAAATATAACTGGCTTGAGAGTTAAGATGTTTTCCATTGTGGGTGTGAGAGTTGTGGGTAGTTAAAGAGAGAGTGGATCAGATGTGAATATCTTAAATGAGCTAAAGTGAACACGCAAACACACACACTCACGCACACAGCTAGATCATGGAATCCCACTCCCACCCTCTCCCTGAGAAAACAGGGCTAGGGTCAACCCTCTTCACCAAAGCCCCTTGACTTCTACTCGCTCTCTTTTCTCTTTATATGTAGCTTGCCTTTCCCCCTTTAACTTCAACTCCCAGCTCCTCCCCCTTAATTCAACTATTTCAGCCTCATGTGTGGTCAGTTGTAGCTCTTCTTGCGTGACTTTCAACCATGCAGATCAAATCAATAAATAGTGAAAACCCTGCTTATCATAGCAGGTCCTTCCATACATATTCAGAAATAAGCATTGGAAATCACTGTAGGCAAACAAAAACATGCACTCTAAGGAGGCTGTCTTACTGTATTATTTCTGCCAGATAACCACTCCGAGGCTTCAAGGCTAAACATGGGAACAGGTTTTTGGAGAGAAATGTCAGAGAAAGGATAAGGATTTTTCCAAATCCCACAAAGATGTTCAGTTCAACCTGTACTGTGCAGTGCTAACACAATGGATGTCGTATACATCAATAAATCAAGGACAACGAACACTGTAGCTCTGATGCCAGAAGTGAACCACACATTACCATCATTTCCTGAACAGCCACTGATAAAGGGTACAACAAACATATTAGCTCTAAGGCACAAACACATGTCATTGTTTTCTAGTGAGTGCCAGAGAGTAACCTCAGAAGTAGATGCAGACTGTGCTTGAGCTTCCTTCCCATTGACCTTTGACCCTTAACTTCATTGACTCTCTGGCCTGCTGCTGTTGAAGCTCCTGCTGAAGCTGTTGTGATTTAGTGCCCAGTAGTGCTGACTGCTCTTCCTGGGTAATCTCATGGCTGGCCTGGACTGGCATTAAATCTATTATCTCTGTCAAGAGGGAACTATGGTAAAACTACAGACCGGGTTTTTAGGTTGTGTCTTTTGCCTAAGACATTTTCTGGTCAATCTCATTGATCCAACCTGAACTGAACGCAAATAAAACATTACGAGCATTTTAATTGACCGTCTTCTTTCCTGTAGTTGCTGCACAGGCACTTGTGAAAGTAGAAGAGTTGTGTGTCCCTTTGGTTACCTCTGACTGTGGGAATTGGGGTCTCCCTCTCAGAGGTGGCTGACCAGGATGCCAGAATGCAAGCGCTGGCAATAACCAAAAATAAAAACATGGACACAGAACAAATATAGATGAATGTGTGTGACTGCAGCCTGTGCTAATTAAGCAGAAGAGGGGAAAAATAAATGAAAGTGATATTCAGCACCTACTATCCCACATTCCTTAGTGACTCATGGGGAATTGGTGACCTGCTTCTTTCTCGCTTCACAGTAAAGGGCTCTATTCAATCCATATCATGGAAATTATGCGCTAAATTCCAATTACATTTTAAAGGCAATGCTCCCTCATTGGCAAAAACAGCATTCACGGTAAATGTTGCATATGTTGGCTCAATCGCTTCAGCAATAGGGATTATTAGAGCCCTGAATATTTGTCTATCTTTTTAAGGCTGATTAATTATGCTGTAAATTTAAAGTATACCTCTACAGCTGCCAAACAAATGGGTCCTCATCTGAAGCCAAAAGACTTCAGCCCAAACTGGGTCCTCATCTGAAGCTAAAAGACTTCAGCCCAAACTGGGTCCTCATCTGAAGCTAAAAGACTTCAGCCCAAACTGGGTCCTCATCTGAAGCTAAAAGACTTCAGCCCAAACTGGGTCCTCATCTAAAGCTAAAAGACTTCAGCCCAAACTGGGGGACACTTTAAACTGTAAGCAGTTTAACAGAAAAAAATGCAAAATGTTCACAGTCTTACTTTGACTGAAAACACCAGAGAGTTACAGCAGATACTGTCCTCAGGAGGAATTCAACCCTCCCTTCCAATGGCCACATTGAGTAAATCTGTGACAACCTTTGGCATCTCAGAGGTTAAAGCTTTGTGGGAAAGGACAAGAGCGTTTAGAGTTTGTGTGAACGCATACAACATGAATTAACTCACACAACATGAATTAACTAATTTCCTTGCAATAATACAGTAAAATATCTCTCGTCTGCCTTGAGCCATAAACTAGGCGGGCAAAAAGCTACACAAGAAAACATTCCTGAACTGATTGGTCTGCTGGTCGGTGGCTTTGCCAGTGGTCAGGGCAGTGAGGGCGCCAGGGGAGAAGGCCAATGGGACTTGGTGGGTTTGAGTGGTTTTCTGCCCATGAGTAGGCGTCTCAACGGCAGAAGTTGGTCACAGGTGGAGTTCCACATCAATGCTCTTTGGTGCTGCAGTTGCTAATGGAAATACGATGTTCTTCAAGGGAACTAGCAAGAGCTCCTAAAGGTCAGAAGTCATAGTCACCCTTACGTTTTCATTTATTCGGTTTCTGTATTTAAAATGTCACAACCTGACTGATGTAATATGGAAAAATCTGAAGGAGTTAATAGACAGGTGATTATGGCTAGATAAGGTTTCAGTTTGTCAAGAACATGGAAACATGTTCTCTTTTCACTGTAGTTCAAAGGGTAACACTGTCTATATTTGGAAACAGAGTCATTCCCGAAGTTGCTCTGAAGTTAGTCAGTGGCATATTTTTCCTTGTTCACGATCACACTACAAAATCATAATCTCCCCTGGTTATTTTCAGTGGATGGCAACATTCCACACACCCACAGTGTACAATACCTAGAATATAGTTTGGTAAGTACCACTGCATCTCTCCATGGAAGCTGAAATCATGCAATCAACTACGCCACGTTGCCAGTAGTATTTTTCCACACAATCTTTCTGTATGACTAAGTAGACACATCAGCCTTCTCTCACTGTGTCAGAGAGTGACATCACAAGACACTGTCCAAACTCCATTCTATGACCTAGCACCCCCTCCCCCATACACCCCCAAGGCCCTTAGGCCTACATTGCGTGTATCTCATGAAAGCCAGAGAGAAACAGTGTAAAAAATAGTGAGGAAAAGTTCCCTGGGCCTGCTTTCCAAGCATGCGTTGCCCAGACTCAGGCAGCAATATAAACAGGGCCCTCCAAGTGACTAAGGCCTACTATAAACCACAGTTAGGCGTCTGTCTGTGCCAGCTGGGTACCACCCCACTGAGTCAATTAAACTTTAAAAGACAAGAGAGAAAATACAATGTAACACATACAATCAATCGTGAGGGAACGTGAGGGGGAGGAAGGAAAGCAGTTTTTCACACACTGCATAGCAGACAAACTCAGCTCAGGTCACCCACTTTCCCACACAAGGATCCCAGTGACATATGGACATTGAGTTAGTGTTGGAAGAACTTCCCATAACTTTGTGTGACTGCATGTGTGTCTGTGTATATGTGTGTGTGTCTGTGTATATGTGTGTGTGTAGGTCTGTGTATTATATCTGTGTGTCTGTGTATGTGTATGTGTATGTGTATGTGTCTGTGTGTGTGTGTGTGTGTGTCTGTGTGTGTGTATGTGTTTGTGAGTGTGTGTGACTGCATGTGCGTCTGTGTATATGTGTGTGTGTCTGTGTATATGTGTGTGTGTAGGTCTGTGTATTATATCTGTGTGTCTGTGTATGTGTCTGTGTGTGTGTGTGTGTGTGTGTCTGTGTGTGTGTAGGTCTGTGTATTATATCTGTGTGTCTGTGTATGTGTCTGTGTGTGTCTGCGTGTGTGTATGTGTTTGTGAGTGTGTGTGACTGCATGTGCGTCTGTGTATATGTGTGTGTGTCTGTGTATATGTGTGTGTGTAGGTCTGTGTATTATATATGTGTGTCTGTGTATGTGTCTGTGTGTGTGTGTGTGTGTGTGTGTGTGTGTGTGTGTGTGTGTGTGTGTCTGTGTTTGTGAGTGTGTGTGTCTGTGTATGTGTCTGTGTGTGTGTGTGTGTGTGTGTGTGTGTGTGTGTGTGTGTGTGTCTGTGTGTGTGTATGTGTTTGTGACTGCCCAAAAGCAGTTATTTTCCAGTCGGAACTGGAATGCTT